>NC_140916.1:33880636-33943804 GCF_045865225.1 Trachurus japonicus
CTTGCCTTACTACTCAAATGGTGTAGAAATGAAATGTCAGTGTTTGACAGAATCCTTCTTGTTTTGTATCCACTGTTGAGGAGAGGTCGTCTTCAGTATGGACCCACAATGTGGAAACAACATGGAGAACAACTTGAGTGAATTAGCCATTTATGAAGATGCCCAGTGGTGAAACAAACTAGTTCCTCCACAACAACAACAACACACACACACACACACACACACACACAAGCTTTACACTGACCTGCAACAAAAGGTGTGCGATGCTCAGAATGCTTGGTGGAGGAATCCTCACACTCACACACAGTGGGAGGGCTGCGCACTGGAAACGATGCCACCACGACCCCCCTCATTGTACTTCCATCAGACACACCAAACATATCGCTTTCATTTACCAGCAAAACATGTCCGGGTGTCATTGTCGCAGACATCAGTGAGAGGGAAAAAGACAAAAGAAAGAAAAAAAAAAAGATCATCCTCTCTGCTTTGTCTCTCTCATTTTCTATTCATAATTAAAGTGTCTCAGAGGACCCTTGGACTGCACTGCTCTATTTCTATATTCACTCACAAAGAAAGCCTTTTATGCTTTGTTCTGTGTGGAGAAATTACTGCATTTCTTCTTCATAAATGATGTCTACCCATCCCCACAGACTTGGACTGCTCTCAAAAATTCAGAATCTAGTCTGATGCCTGCACGCCTGCTTGGCTTCCATTTCCCAACATCCTATTATTGCATCTAAGCCGACAGTGTACTCTCACTGCAATCTCACATCATCAGTTCAGTTTAGTGTCTCATCAGCGATGTGTCCTCTGCATGCGGGGTCTGCAATCCAAACGCACTCTAAATAAAACAATATAAACATGGCGAAGGTATTGATGTATGAATTAGATTGAAGAAGCTGCAGCAGATCAGAATATGAGAGCAGTGGGCTGCTGCTACGAGAATTGAGTATGACTTCATAGTAGAATGAATATACTCCTTGGTTAAAGCATTGCTGGCATAATATATATGTTTTTGTATGTCTAATCAAACTGTGGCTCAAAGTGTCCCCAATTCTGGTTTGGCTTCTCTCATGTGACACAGATCTGATGTGTCCACAGCAAACAGCTGCACTGAGTCTCACTGCATCAACACCAAGCCACATGTATAACAGTAGAGAGTGCAACACCCACTCTGACACTGTTTATTTCACATGTGCTAAAAACAATATCCTATGTATTCCTGTAGCATCAACGCAGATTTCAGGGAAATGCCAAAGGGATTATAGCAGCAGGCTTTAGGAGGAGCATGGGTATCAGCATCCATCCTCCTGAAAAGATGTTTGTTGAGGGGGGGTGGTGGATTTTAATATGAATTTCGGGGGAATAGATAAAAGGCAACAGAGGGGCCAAACGGTCAGTGGTTTTCCATATATGTTGCTGTTCACTTTCTATCTCACCGGATGTAAACTGTGGGCATAAACTGCCACCGGCTGTGTGTCTTTATGTAGCACTCTGCTATCTGCCTGTTTACCACTGTCAACATCCTCTTTGCTACAGGAAACAACTGCAACCTCTGAGGCAGCAGCCTGCACTCTGAAAATGTCCAGTTTGAAAGTAGATTTTGATCACACAGTGTGTATTTGCTCTGTCCTTATGGGGTTTTAGCGGTTTAAGCATCAAAACAACCCATGAGTAGTCAGTATTACTGCATTATTACATGAGCACTCAGCTACACCCAGCTTCTATCTGCAGACATCACAGTGACAAAATGTTCCTATAAACACACAGAGAGGTTGAGTCTCTCATACTCTGTCAGACCTGTTGTTAAGCTGCATCTGCAGTGATCCGATCCGATGGTCAGGTCTACGTGTCTGTTCTCACCTGCTCTAAAACCTGTTTCCAATTGCATATCCATTGACCATTTGTGATCATGTGATCAGATCTCACTTGATGCTTTCTGCAGAATAACCAGGTATACATTGTTTTTAGCAAAATGACAAACAGATCCACTAGTGTTGTGGTCAAGACCACCTAACCCAAGACCGAGTCGAGACCAAGACCAGAGCATACAAGGAACAAAACCAAGACTTTGAGGGGGTCGAGACCGAGTCCAAACCAATGCAGTACCAGTACTCATGATAATCATGTAGCTTGATATTTACATTATTCCTCAGAAAGAAAAGATCATTTTATGTAAAATCTAAATCTCATGGTGTCTGTTCGACTTCCTATTTCCCAGACTTCCCATTTCTCCGACCATACATTTCTATATTTTTGCATCCATTAATCCGACCTCCCATTTCTCCGATTTAAGTAACCTTAGCCCTAAACCTAACCATAACCCTCTAGAATAAGTCAGATTAATAATGGGTAGTCAGAGAAAAGGGCGGTCAGACTGACGTATTCTCCCAAATCTAAACCATATTCAATAACACAGCACAGAACTTGCTAAAGTCACCCACCATTGACACTGGTGCAACCAAGTTTTCAGATGGTTACACAAGCAGATACTTTATTGAGAATTGTAAGTGTCTTAAAGTTATTGAATTGCGGTTATAAAAAAAAAAAATACAGCTCAACCTAGACCTAGACAAGACCAAGACCGGTCTCGAGTACCACAGCACTAAGATCCGATGTTAATTTGCATGTTTGTGTGAGAAAAAGAGAGAGAGAGAGGAAGAGTGCGACAGAGCAAGAGAGAAAGTCTTGTGTACAGTGAAACATGCAGTGAAAGTTTGAAGTAGTGAAACATTGTTGGTTCATGATGAAAGTGTGATCAGACTGTGTCAGACCCGTGGCCACATGGCTCAGACATCTCTTACTTGCCCTATAATGTCTTAATCCTAACAAAGCTGGTTATTATCCGGTCGGTTAAGATGGTGACAAAGCTGCATGCCCGTTCTGTCCCTGAATACACATTTACAGGGCTGATATTGATGAAAAACATCTCACCGCGGTTATTTGAGCAGTGATGAATTATTAATAATTTGCCAATATTGAATGATGTGATGTGTAACCTGAACAATTGTTTGTAGTCCCACCTCAAATAAATCAAACAGCCGCGTCCTGGAAGGTCAAACTTAAATGCTTGAAGGACGGACCTGAGCCTGAGCCTGAGCCTGAGCCTGCGTGGGTGTGTGGGAAGTCAAAGCAACAGAGCAGGACTGCAAATAGCAGCCGCAGTGTAATTACTGAATTTTAAACAGTGAAAAAGTTCAGCCCACAATGACATGGACAACATCAGTGTTGCTACTAACTGGAACTGGAAGGTCCATATTTGACATGTTTCCAGTGTTTTAATTGAAGTGTTGATCCATAATTAGATACAATTTTGGGTTAATGAACCAAAAACATCTGAATGTAGTTCTACATCTCCTCTGAAAGGCTTTTCTCTCTGGATGCCAATCAGAAGAGAGGAGACTCTGAAACTCTCTCCTGATTGGCTGACTATTTTCACAGTGATCCAGTTAAAATATGGCAGATTTCAGGTAAGCCCCCCCCATGTTCATGTTGACGCAGATCCATCCCCCCCGACTGTCCCTACATAAGACAACAAACATCAGTAAAACAGAGGATTAAAGGGATAGTTCAACATTTTGGCAAATTGGTCCATTACCATAATCCCTATAGTCATGGGAGTAGGTTCGTTACCTTTAATTGTCAGTGCAAGCTATTTTTAGAACAGCGGATAAGAGCCGTGAGCTGCTCAGAGCTACACTACGGAGGCTCATGGGATTTCTATGTTTCCCTCATTTTCCAGGTCTGTGGAGCTGTGCACCACAGACGTGCACGAAAACAAAACAAGCACATCACAAAGAATGTGTGCGCCGCTATGGCGTCATGTTGCAGTGTGAGCGAGCATGACACATACCTTGAAAGTAATGGGTTTGTGCACACAAAAGTTGCTCCAAGCTCCAAGTTCCAATGTAAATGGCACGCCCCATAAGGCATGACCCGTGTCCCCCATTGTATATGACTGAGTTGGGTATTTTTTTAATGGAGAAACTAAAAATAATCAGTGTTTTTAAAAAAAAAAAAAAAAACAACAACATTGTAACTAGCCGATTGACTTTCCCAGATGTTGCAGATATTTGTTTTGTAATGTTTAAGTGCTTTACTTCCATGTCCATACACATAGTTACATATGTTCATAGTCATATATGAAGGCACACTAGGCTGGCTTTATATGTATTGTTTGCACTGGCCTGTGTTTTAACTGTTTTAACTGTCTGGATGAGCAAGAGACACCTGACTTTCCCTACTGGGATTAATAAAGTATATATCTATCTATCTATCTATTGCAATTTTATTAGGGTCCGGGCAGCGCAGCTGCCAGGACACTATTGTATTCCTAGGAATTCTTCTTCTTCTTCTTTCTTTCTTCTTCCAAGGAAGTCATACTTCCCATGGGCGAAAACTCACCAAACTTTGCACAAAGGTTCAGTCCCATGCCAGATTCACTCAACTCCAAGGACATGTGCCCCCCCCTCCCAGGGGGGGCACAATAAGCGTTTAAATTTTAAAACTTTAAAAATTCCTACCAAACCAACGGTAGATGCTACAGTGTTGAAACTTCACCACAATGTAGCCTCAATACTGCTGAAACTTTTGTCAACTTAAACTTATTACAAATTATGAAGTCCATCACTCTGTTTTTTTCAATAACTGTAAAACTTTTAAAATGTATCTCCTCCCACAATTTTTGCTCAATTGACACCAAACTTGCTACAGAGCATCTCCAGACCGTCCTCCACAAAACTTGTTTCTCGGATTTTTGATTAAGCAAAAATTGAGCCTACAGTGCATGAAAACGTTTGACTGTAAACAGTACTGTAAACATATACCATCAAATTCTTGCTAAATACATTTTCAAACTTCCTGAAAAAAAATGAGAATATTCTGGAGTCATGGTTGATGAAGTTTGGCAAATATCAGAATTTTAATTCAAAAACTGAATTTTTGAGAACATTTTGAATTCTGCTCTCATGGGAACAACTGCAGTCAATGTGAGTGTGGAATTTATAAACATCATATTTTCTCTTATGAAGCAAAACACTTATCATTAAAAACAAATCACCAACATTTCCATGCTGTCAAGATGCAATTTATGTGTATCAGATTTTTGTTTAGATGACTGAATTATTGACATTTTGACCATTTCATCACAACAGCTGCCCGGGCACTGGCTCACCTGAGTGGATAAATGAAGCTACACAGCAGGTCTCACTACCAGCTAATTAGCTCAGCAAGTTAGGAGCTGGTTCTTGGTGTCAGAGATTGTGAGTTCGAGACCCAGCGAGGGTGAAGATGATGATGATGACAGTTCGAAATGGCAGATGTCCTCAAGCTATTTTGCTGTCTAAATGCAATTTATGTATTAACAGATTTTTGTTTAGATAACAGAAATCTGCGTTCACAACTGCTGCCCGGGCACTGACTCCCTGAGTCTATTTGAGAAGACACACACCATGTCTCACTTCCAGATAATTAGCTCACTGAGTTACGCGCTGGTTCTTGGTGTCAGAGGTTGTGAGTTCGAGACCCAGCCAGGGTGATGATGACAGATCAAAATATCAAATGTTCTCAACACGAAACACAAGACAATTGTCCTAATGGTGGCATCACAGCAAGCTTCTAAATTTAAAAATCCAAATAGCTTGGACTGGACCATGTGCGAAGGCTCCTAATATCTTAGACTCATAGTAGATGTTTGACAAATACATATCATTATTTTACCTCAAAAACTGATTTTTCTTTTTCTGCCTACACGACAGTGAATGGCTTACTCAATTTGTGAAGCCACTGTTGAATGCAATTTGTCAATTAGCTCAGTGCGATAGACAACGGTCTTTGGTTCCCGAGGTTGTGGGTTCAATCCTCAACTGATGCAAATTGGACATTATAAGGACAACTGTCCTGTCTTCCTATTCTCCTGTTTGTTGCTCAGAATTGCCTAAATTTGCCCAAAAGTAGCCCGGACCCGACCCATCGCTGCGCAGCAGCTATAATTTTACTATTATTATTTGCACATACTGTAGGTTATTTGCTGTTTTTTCATAATTATAGAATTTCTATGATGGGATCAGCAAATGTTTCAATAAAACATATTTTGCAGAAGGGAGTTTTTTGGGGGGTGATTGGCATACCAGACAAATGACAGTTTAATCATGTATGGCTAGTGTTTTATTAATAATAGAATCTAGACCTGACCCATAATCAAAGAACATACAGATTACATCTTGTAAATTACACCTAAAATATATACAGTAGCTATATTATATATATCGAACGTCCTGTAGCTTGAGCTTTCTGCCAGGGCCATACATGTTCAAATAAGTTTTCTTTTTGGATTTGTCTTGTTATCACAGTGGGGGATGGAGGAGCGATCACTGAGCTGCCTGTCACCGTGACACACACAACCACTGACTCTCCTTCATGTCGTCACCTCATTGATTGTGCAGCGTCCCAGCGGACTGTGCATGTGTTCAATTATTGAACACATGGCTCCATACAATATAGATAGACGAACGAATGAAAGCAGTGGCAAAACAGAACAAATGAGGCCTCCGCAAATTGTTTTTGACAAGAAATTATTAACGTCAGCTCACAATCCACATGAAGTCTCATCAGTTACATAGAGATTAAAATGAGTGTCTCAATTAACGCAGTAGAAGAAGATCATCATTTATCAAACAGACTACGCGATAATCTACACTAAAGGAACATGTATGAATAAAATATCACTGTGGACATGACTGTGTCTATGAGACATTCTCCTCAGATTGATTTTCTTTTCTTGTATGTAAAAAATATATACAGAGAGAAAATGAGCAAAGGTCGTGCAAACATGATATCTCTCACGTCGCAGTGCAAATCGACATTCTACGAGGAAAAGATAGGAAGGATTGAAACATAAAGAATGCTGGGAAATAAAATGAGAAATGAGGTTAATAGACGAGGAGAAGGAGGAAGGGTGCTGATGGGGGAGGGGAGGGAGGGAGGGCTTCAATCTATAAACCATATCTTCATCTCTCTACTTTTTCCATATCTTCTTTCATTATGCACGCTCGTCTCCCTAGACTTCACCCTCAGCCTCCCTCCACACACACACACACACACGCGTGCACACACACATCCTTGTATAACTAAATTTGTGGGGACCCCATCGTTAACATAATACATTCCCCAGCCTCTCATTCTAACTGTAACCATTACAATCCAAACCAAGCATATATCCGATTTTTACCCCAATCCTGAAACCAAGGCTTTACCCTCAAACCAGTTAAACGCATGGGGTCCCCAAATTATAATAGGGTCCCAGACCCCATTAATATAGTAAAACAAGCCCCCTCTGCACACACACACACACACACACACACACACACACACACATGGCAACGCACTGTAATAAAATGTAGCAGCTGTGTAAAATGTCAGCCTGGCCTTTTCTCAGATATACGGTTTGAACCAATCCAAATGTTACCCTTTCTCCCCTTCACCAGAAAGAAAAGAGGAGGAGAAGGATGAGGGGAGCAAGGATCTACATGACTTGAGGGGTGGAGGGTGGGGGGTGGGGGGGGGGCTGGCAGAGGGCTCAGGGGAATACAAGGGAACAAAGACAAAAAGAGACAGAGACCCAATGAGGATACAGACAGCAGCTCAGAGAGAGGGGCTGCAGTCTGAGGGTCAGCTAGGTACTGAAGGACTTAAAAAAAAACACAATAAACTTTGGGAAATTATCTATAATTTATGAAAGAAAGAAAAAGAAAAGAAAACTCTCTGACTGAATAACAAGTTTGAATTTCTATGTGGCTCAAACAAGTTTTTTTTCTTTATGGAAAGAGCCACTTCTCTGTGAGGAGCGAGACACAAATGAAGGTCATTATCATTTATTTATTTATTTGTGTGCAGTCTGTTGCAGCTGGTCCTCATTTCCCTTTTTCTCCAACTTCCTCATTGCTTTTTTTTGTTTGTTACACTTGTTTAAATTTTTATTAGTAACTTTAAGCCGAGTCCTCTCAAAAAACTTGCAATCAAAGAGTTCAGGTGCCTCATCAATTGTAAAACAGTGTGGATGATTCACACTAAAAGCTTTAGTGCGCACACATCTTGAAGTGGCATTCACAAAAAAAAAGAAAAAAACTGTTCAGATTCATAAAATCATGTGTCCCAGAATATCAGTTGTACAGGGCTGATGCTGATGAAAAATCCCTCATACAATTGTTATTGTAGTGATGAATTATTCATCATTTGCCAATATTGAGTGATGTATTGTGTAACCTGAACAATTGTTTGTAGTCCCACCACAAATGAATCAAACGGCCGCGTCCTGGAAGGTCAAACAACATTTTTAAAGGAAACATCTGTACCTGAATGTGTCAAAGCAGCAGAGCATAACTGGGACTGTGATGTTTTACACTACTTGTCATAAAGAATAGTCTTTTTTTTTTTTACTGTAAATATGTTACTAAATAATGGGCTACACACACATCAGTTGCTGTTGCTATGATTCAATAAAATACAGCAAATTTCAGGATGGCACTTCAGACCAAATCATACATGAATGGATGATGGGTCATGGTAGGCGTGGGCGTGGCTGAGAGCTCTGCTGTGACATCAGAAAGTCACAGAACTCCTGACGGCTGGTTTTAAGGCCCAGATTCTGAGTACAGACTGTGTGCATTTTTCTGTGGAATGAAGCTTTGATACTTGTAACAGTATTCAGTATAGAACCTAATATGACTAATGCTAATCAAACTACACATGAATCATCCACCTTTATACTGTAAGGGACCTTTAAAGGAGACATATTTCCCACAAATTAAAATAGTTCCCAGGTGTCTTAAAGTCCCACTCCCGCGACCCTTTTCGGCCATTTTAAAACCAGCTCATTAGCCATGCACATTAGCAATGCACCTCTGGGGGGTGGGCGGAGACTGCGCTGCTCTGCACCCGCCCAGCCACCTCCTCGCACCCCACCCCCCCGCTTGCTGACAGCTGGACATTGTACAATTACAGATTCAGCGCGTTTAACGTAAAACTCCACACTGGGATTCGATCCCAGACTGGTGCATAGTCCTTGCTCACAGTGCAAGCTGCTCTACCAGGTGAGCTATACGTATTATACCTTAACAGCTACACCGAGCTGTGAAGGCTTTCACCTCTGAGCCAGATGCAGAGCGGGGCGGGAGCTTGTAGCACTAGTGCCCTCCCCTGGAGCTGTGACACCCTCAACTCCAGTCTTCCTGAAACTGCCAGTTTGAGTCTGCCATTGGTTCACAGCAGTTTGAAGGCAGAACAACTCTGAAATGCAATTTTGCACTTCCTTCTCTGCTGATAAGTGCTCTAACACAAGAAATATGCCACAGGAACATGTGAAAAGCTCAAAAAACACGATTTTCACGGGAGTGGGTCTTTAAAGACATGTCTGTGACATGCTTCGATCAAAATCCCCCAAGGATCAAACATCACAGCACTTTTCATCCTCTCAAAACAGCCCTGTTCAGAACGGCTGGTTTCAGTGCCTGTCCCTTTAAATGCAAATGAACCACTGCTCACTCCGCCCCGTCTACCGGTACTCACAGGTAGGGGTGGTTTTCTGCAAATTCAAAATGGATTTGGATGAAAACTGAGAAAACAGCGCGTAAAAATCACATGGATTTCAACCTCGGGAGCCTGAAAATGACAGATTGTTTTGTTAATTCTCACATTTCGTGGCTGGAAGGCAAGACAAACACCCAAATATGTGTTAAAGAGCACTTCAAAAAGTGATATTTCCATAATATGTCCCCTTTATGAGCAAATGAATTTGTCCATTAACTAGAACTGTGTGCAGACACACTCCCACACAGCTTTTTTGTTGTTATTATTCTCAAACTCTCAAATTAAATATGTGTCCACTTTAGTGAGGCACATGCACATACAGTAGTGCACACCCACAATTAAATACAAACAGTCAATTCAAGTTACTCCTGGATATTGGCATCCTAGTCATGTGTGTATACTTTTGTGTAGTGTGAGTGCAGGAGGTGTTGGGTGAGGTGGCTTAACAGAGTGTGGATAGCAGCCAGCCAACTGTTATTAAAAAGCTATTGACAGTCTGGTGTGCAGTTTGTTGATGCTATTAGATGTTATGTTTGAACCTGACCTGTGTGATGTGTTAACCAGCTGGAAATATTAATGATCATTAGCACAAGCATAAATCACACTGTTTAATAAGGCCCTGATCATACATACATGGTATTAACATGTGTCTGAGGTAATACAATCATGAGTGGTCAGCATGTGGGTACATCCAGGTCACACATCAAAATCCAGTATGAGGTGATCTGGGTCACATGTGACCACATTCTTTTATGATGGGAATACAAATACTATATCCTGACCACAGTGAAGGACCAACTGGACCAACATCCTTTGCCCGGTCTAATTAGTCTCAACTCTTTATTTCCAAACTGTATTACACTATAATTCAGCTTTGCTATCGTTGTGCAGCAACTCCATAACTGCATCATAACTGTACAACATGGCCCAGCTGATCTCAGTGAAGACAGTATTTATCAAGCTTCTAATAATTACACCTAACAACACTGCTGAGAATTGACTAATGAGTAAAAAAAAGCCCTGAAAGTTGCACTTAAAAATTAATTATCGAGCATCTAACTCATACTTTTAGCGAGGTGTAGGACTGAATCTTAAGTGTCAGTCTCAGAGCTGAGTTAGGACAAAATGTGTCATAAATGGAATATCAGATGTTGTCACTTCCAAGTCCATAGGAATGGCCAATCGCTGAATGGAATTCTTATCCAAGAATATAGAAATATCTCAGTTAATCCACCACTTTATTTTCCCATGATCCATTGCGTCACACCACAACGGAAGTCGGTTTTAGTAGCATTCTAGCAAGCGGCTAACTGGTAGCGTTAGCCGCCGGTGTAGGCACCAAATGTGGGGGCTCCGGGCTGCCAAAACCGCCCTGACTAATCTGATGTTTGTCAAGTCTACAAAACGAATTACCGAACAAACACCACCACTTCTGTGTGCACGCCTCTGCAACTAGTCATGGCTAGCGTAGCCGTTAGCTCCGCTGCTGCTGACAGCTAACAGCAGTAGCAAACCAACATCAGGACGTCAGCTGTTGAAACCCTCCCGTTGTCGGACACAACATGAAACTACACCAGTTAGCTCAGTCATGTTGGAACAAAGATATCTGCTGGAAAAAATATTTTTTTCATGGGCCGTTTATTGAGTTATTTAAAGGGGAACTAAACCCCTCAGTTTTGGATGACGTGCTCTAAGCTTGAAATTCAAAAAATGCCTTGATTATGGGCGGGACTCCTGAGCACTCTCCGACCCCCCCCGACCCCCTCCCCCCTGCGCCCCATTCACACCCGCGAAATCACACAAAAGAGAAAAAAAAGTAATAAACACACATCAACACTTCTGCTAGCGCTAACGAGCTACTAACGAACGACTCTAACAGCACGCAGAAACTACTAGGAGAGGACGCCAGAGCCGTGACACAGCATCTACAGCTGATCCGCCGGCTCGTTAACGGCTCGTTAGCGCCGGCCGCACTAACGATTCCCGTTCAGGCAGCTGTTAGCAGCCGTTAGCCGCAGCAGAGCAGCTAGAGTGCCTAGCAACCGTTAGCCGCAGCAGAGCAGCTAGAGTGCCTAGCAACCGTTAGCGGCAGGCAGCAGCCGGTGCTGATTGGTCGGGGAGCTGGTGGCCGGTGACGAAAGCTGCCTCCAAAACGTCATCTGCCTCCATCTCAGCCAATAGAAAAATTCGATTGTAATAGCCGTGTTTCAACCCATAGAGGGCAGTCACTCTACATTTTTACTACAAAATACACCAAATTGAAATATTTTGACTAAAATGTCAAAAGTTGGACCAGAATCAACCAACAACACTACCTTATACCCAAATATATTTGTTTTCAGCAGAAAAAAGTGGTTTGGGGGTTTAGTTCCTCTTTAAGACACTGCTAACGGCTAACGGTTAGCCCAGCTAACGTTAATCTAAAATGTAATGAATGGAGTGTCATGGCGACACCCAGCGTCGTTCTCCGGAAAGTGGTGGATAGTTCAATGGCCAATGGGAGTGTATATTCAACCATCTTTGGACAACAATCTACAAAATAATACCATTGGGAATTAAAGAGGAACTACAGTATGTAAGTCTGATCGCTAAATATCTGGGGGAGTAGGAGTGATTCTTAGACTTGAGAAAGTTGATAAATAACTTTTCTTTCCTTGAGTTTGAGAGTAGGACTAAATTCCACAAATTATCAGCATTTTAGACTAAAATGGCACTCTAAGACACTTGATAAATAATGCCCTAGATCAGCCAATCCCCCTCTGACACCCGGTCAGGACATTATTGTATGAGGAACGTAATAATTATACTAAAAGAGCCAATGTAAGCCACTTGTGATATATTCATACATTTTCTCTTCACTTTTAAAAAGCAAAATGTACCACTCACACTCTCAAAACATAAACCAGCAGGTGTAGTTAAGAACACATTTTGTGTTGCTTTCACACAATCGGTGTTGGCACATGTAACACATTCCATGTCTTAAATATTCCCACAAAAAAATGTGTTAAAAAGTGAATGTATGAATGTGTTCTATAAATTAAATTACTCTTTAACCCCCTGAAATTATACGAAAATACTCTGATATCCTCTCAAATTAGACAAATGACATGAAACTGAGGTCGCATTTGTTGAAGTCGTCAGCATCTTTAGCAATATGCAAATATGATCACACATGTTGTGTGAACTACGGCCTGCAGCAAAAATCATTTGCATTTGCTTTTGTGCACAATCTCTCAAAGAGACACTGTCTTCCTGAATCCCAATTTAAGGTAAGTCCAGACCCAGTTTTACATGCAAATGTTATGTACATATATGTACTTAACATTCATTACATATGTGTAGAACATAACATGTCGAAAGAAGAAAAATATGAAAAAAGAAACAGCTTTGTGTATTGACATATCTAGCACATGTGTATGTGTATGTGTGATAATATTGAAGACATAGGTTATGTAAATAAACATCCATCCCAAAAGCCAAAATATATTTATTTTTTTCCTTAAGAAAAAAAACAAACTCAATCTCATTTTACATTCATGTTTTAACTCAGGTTCTACCCTTATTAATGCCATATATGGCAACATCTCCATTGACAGAGGCACATTAACGTCATTTCCTTTTCTATATTAAGTGCTTTTCAGTGAACAGATCAGTAGAAAGGTGTTTGGCAAAATCATTTCTTTCATCAGTGGATCACTAAAATTCCAACCGAACATACTTTGAACTTTATTCTCATAAGCCAACGTCTTACACACAGCACGAGCATGCCTTTTCCACGCTCACTCTAAAATCTCATACCTTCGAAAGTAGGTCAAACTTTATCATCGTGCGCCAATAGTGAGTCATAAAAAAATGTGTCATAAGATGCTTCAGGTTCAGCGGCCTGTCAGGATTAAGACTCGTGAACAAATTATGGTGATCTATAACCAGCTGCTTTAAAAAAGACAGAGTCTTTTATAGCTAACAACTGGGCCAAGTACGACGTTACACACTTCTCTGAGGACGAGGAGGAGGAAAGGTAGAAAGAGGAAGAGGGACCACATCTGAGAGGATTTTTTCATGGGTTTTCTCAATAGTTGTTGATTTTCCTCATTTTCGTGGAACTAATCAAAGCTCAACACACTGTCATTGATCAGATCTGAGATAAAAGATCTTTTCATCACGGATCAAAACATCAATTTTACTTGAGCCACACCTTCCTGAAAATGTTTATACAAATGTTTTCAGTCACATGAAAGTGATGAGTGAGATTAGACGGGAAGCCTCTTTGACACCAGTTGGATTCTTCTTTCTAGTTGACTTTATTCTGGAACTCCTGGTGAATATCATCAAACACACTGTGGGCAGCTTGTTTGTCAGTCAGACAGAAATGGGGAGAAAGAAAAAATAGTTTGCGAAGACGCTTTTACTGACATCCCTCCATGTGAATGACATGTGAAAGATGAAGTAGAGATCTCTGACCCTCTATCCCTTCCACGAGATTGAATGTCATCCAACAAAGGTTCTAATATTTAGCTGAAGCCACACACTCTTCTGTCTGTAGAACTGAGAAATAGATGGAGGTGGATGTTTGCAAAGGACGAGATGAAGTTTCTGAAGAAAAAGTAAATAGCTCCCACTTTATGAACCCACAGCATTGCTGGTTTCGAAGTCACCAAAACAAAAGTTGACTTGGTGGTGATTTGGTATACACCTTGTATAATATATAATATAAGTTTTACCACCAGCACTCATTATATTACTTGTTTATCGCCATATATCCTCCATTTTCAAATCTGAGTCTGAACTTTTACCATCAGGAAGACAATACTGTGTCCCCAAATGGAAGCTAACCATTTAAAAAAAAATAGTTTTTGCCTATACCTTGCTGGTGCTTGTCTTTTCTATTATTATGCAGTCCCTCCAGAAAGTGCGATAACACATATTCAGCCAATGTCCACATATTATGCAGGGAATTTAATTTTTTTTAAGACGCCATGCTTTTGCTGTATAAATCACTAATTCCTGTGCAAAATGTGCAAAATTTGCAGGACTTGCATTATTTCGTAATCACCGTAATTCCGTCGCAAAAAAGTCAATGCATACAGTTGAATAATGTTGCATGTTTACTTCACACAGGAGCAGCCATTTCCCCCTGTTGTCTTGGGAACCTTATGAAGTGATGTAATTAGGCAATTTGTTAGAGAGGGAATTAAAAATAACCCAATCATAAGAAATAATTGCTTTACAACAATTGTTCAACAAATGTTGAATTGTTTAAGTGAAGAGGACACAACCCACAGTTGCCACAGTTGCATCTTTTCATTTGTGCATATTCCATTGAATTTTGTAGGAAAACCTGCTGCTGACTGATTATGTGTTAGATGTGTAATATGTCTTATGGGAACTTCCTGTTAATGAGGATTAACTTCTCTTCTCATCTGTGCTTTTAGATTTAGAATGTTACCTTGATTTCTGTTTTGATGGGAGTATCCACCTCTGAAAACTTTTCTTTTTAACAATTCCCAACCCTCTGAATCAAATATTGGACAGTGTTATCATCATTTTGCATAGAGTGGCTCTTAATCACACATGCAGTTTTATCCTAGAATCTAATATCTTGTGCAATAGCCCTTTGGTGCGCACAGTGCTTTCTTGCACATCAGTTGGAATTGGAAGTTGAATTTTTATGCAGAGTGCATTTTGGCACTGAATGAAGCTGCACAGCCACAAGTCGTCTGAAAAAATGATGCTCCATTAGAGGGTTTGTCCAGATTAGTTTTGATGTCCACAGAACAGAAGGAGGACAAAGAAAACATAGACTGTCCACAGACTGTCATCAAAGAGGACATTAACTATAGAAACCATGGCTGCACCAGGCTGTAAACATGTTGATTTCTGTTATAAACTGGGAGTCTATGGACATTGATTTATAGCAGCTAGCTTTAGCTTTATGGTGTGTTTGATTTATTTTACAGCCAGGTAGAAACATCCTCAAACTCAGAACCAAAACTGATGATTGGCCCTAAGGCCCTTGTTTACACAATAACGCTCGCGGGTGAAAACGTCAAAATATTTGATTGGATGTGCCTGTCGTTTAGACAGTGACAGTGTTTTTGGGGCTTAAAAAGGCAAAAAAGTTAAATCACCCTGTAGAGTGGAAATCTTAAAAACGTTCCACCGTCATGTTCCCGTCTAAAGGGTAAAAACGCAAAAGTCTGCTCCGATCTGCTCACGCCACATATACGCTTTTACATCACAGATATGCGCCAGTACAGGAAAATAACAACAAACATGTTGGATTATTTCCATCCGTCGGACCTTCGAGTGTCATTTCAGTCTATTTTACTTTATTACAGACACTATTACTGAATAGAGAAGTAGAAGGGAGGTTCTATGGAGGCGTGCAGACTTTATGGCTGCCATCGAATTCCCCTAAAAACACTCTTCTGAATGCGGAAGAACGCAACGCCGCTTGTACGTTTTCTGCTCAGATCATTTCTGTGTAAACATAGTCTTAATGAACTGAATTTGCAGATTTATTTAAACCCTGTAATGATGGGTTGACTTTACCAATGATAGTTGCCTGAGGAAGACAATTTTTTATTTTTTATCTAAATGCACATTTGCAATTGTGCTATGTTCTACAGGCAGGGGATGGGGGATGGGTGGTGTTCACCTCCAGATGAATCTGTGAATGAGCAGATGACACGTTGACTCCTGACTCAGTGGTGTTGAAATAGTTGTTCATTGAGATGAAGATGTGTGTACCTGAATAATTGAACTGGTGTGTGATGCACACCCCAGTTCTCTCCCTCCAAGGGTATTTGAACAATACTGTTCCTCAAGATTAATCAAGCAAGAAAATAGGTGGGTGTGTATACATGTAAAGGTTTTTATGTAAATACATATTTATGCAGGTGGATTAAGTCATATGTGTTTAATTAACCATGTAATAGTACTACATGCCAGACCACTAGGTTATAAAGTAGGCAGTCTCTGCATGCAGATTGGCTGGAACGCGATTATACATTGTTCTATAACAAAATAGAATTATTTTTCTTTTTTCTTTTCTCTTTTTTCATGCTGACAACATCACCTTGGACCTGCGCCTCTCCTCATTTCCCTGCCCAGGCCGCTCAGGCATCCAGACAGCTCCCTATTGAGATGTTTGGCAGACAAATAGAAAAGAAAGTTTCTTGCTCTTTGAGAGTGGTTTTGACTACAGACAATCCACGATGATCCCGTCCATCTGATATTGCGTGAACTTGCCTAAGATGTCTGAAAATGTACATGGTTAGTGTAAGTTACGACACCGTCTGGAGCTTTGTGATAAGCTCAACTTTTGATCCACCTGAGACGGGCCTGTCATAAACACACTCAAACAGACTGTCGACTGACTGGAGCTGGAGCAGGATGTGCCGCATTACAAAGCCGGTACACTTTGAACAGCTCCTCAACGCAGCGTGTCAAACGCTGATCTTGAAGCGGGATGATGATGAGTTTGTCGTCCTTTGCTACAATATTGTACTGAGCTATTTTACAGAAGTATCCCAGACTCACAAGTCTGGGCTGATGGACTCACTGCTGCCTCAGGAGAACACCAAAGGATCTATACTCGTACTAGCTGTTGTATAATTGGGTTTTATTGTGTCATAATGCACAATTTAGTGTCTAAATTAATGATAACTAAGCCAGATTACACGCAAAATTCTGAAAATCATGCCACAGTGCCATGAAATCCAGTTGCACCTTTATCACAAAAATCTGCACAGGTATTAAAAATATAGAAAAAAGTCCTGATATTGTTTCATTTAATTATTTCCACTTCGCTGTGCTGTAATTTCTTATCGGTATGTGATACGTGAGATGGGATGTGAAGATAAGAAAAAGTGTGGGATACTCAAGGACAAGAGCAGCTTTTCCCAACAGTTTCATGTCTAAGATGCGAGATAGAGCTGATCCACGCTGCATCTGGTCCATCCTCTGGCCATCCCTGACACAGCAGGAGATAGAGAGCCTGTGAGCTTCTGAGGGGCTCTGCAGCAAAGTCACTTTGAGAGAACAAAAAGAAATGAGATACACACCACAACAGAGAGAGTGGGTGACCACAAGCACAAAACTGTCAACTCAGTCAAAAATAATCATAATGAGATATGTGGCATGCAAAAGTTTGGGTCCAAATTTCTGTTAATGTGAACAGTTCAGCAAGTGGAAGATGGAATTATCTCCAAAAGGCATAAAGTTAAATATGAAACACTCTTTTGCAATATTGTAAGTGATATCAGTGTATTATTTTTGTTTTATATGGTTTTAGAGTGAAAGGGGGAAACCAAGCAGCAGCCTGCAAAATAATGGGAAACCCAGGAGACTTGAGCTCTCAGATAACTTTGACCAAGGTATCAGACAAGATATTTACTATTTATACTATGTGATAGTTTCCAAAGGGGGGGTGGAGGGGGGGGGGGGGGGCTACTAGCTACTAACTATGCAGGGTGGCCAAACCTTTGGGCCCTTTTCCTTTTCTGTCATTTTAAAAATGTAAAAGATGAAAGCAAACAAACAAACAAAAAATATATTGTTTAAAATGTAAAGGGAATGCGTCATCTGTAACTTTATGCCTTTTGGAGATCATTTATCTTACACTAAACTGTTCCCAATAAAGGCGATAGTTCAACATTTTGTCAAATTGGCCCATTGCCATAATCCCTATAGTGTTAGGAGTAGGTTCGTTGGCTTTAATTGTCGGTGCTAGCTGTTTTTAGAACGGCGGAGCAGAGCCGTGAGCTGCTCAGAGCTACGCTACAGAGGCTCAAGAAATTACAGGAAATTCCATGAGCCTCCATTTTGGCCAATTGGCCAAAATGTTGAACTATCCCTCTAACAGATTTGTTTTTTAACCAGCACGGTGCCCAAACTTTTGCATGCCACTGCACTTCCTAAATCTTGCAATAACATTGGCTGGGAAGACGCCCTGGGATTCCTACCATGTCTGTAATAATAAAAAAAAAAGAACTTACAGTGTCCATCAAATAAACGCAGCAGGTGTCCCTTCTGGACGGACATATGGGGAGAGAGGCCACTGGCATTCTGGTACAGTATGTCCTAAGTAAGAAGCTTAAATCATACATGAACATTTACCTACAGAAAAGTATCTGTTAATACAGCTGTGAGTGTAAAAGGGAACTATTTTTGTGATTAGTTATTATTTCATGACATTTTTTTCTTGCTTTCTTTCATTTCGTTTTATTGTTTTTCACTCTATTCCTGCACATGGCTAATGCACCACAGCAACCGGTGATGAAAGGTTAGAATAAACAGATTCAGAGGAACTTATTAGAAACTGAAGTTACTGTGATGTAGTTTTCCCTTTATAAAGCTGAACTTCTGTGAACCTGACTGGAGGACTCAGACTCTCTGGCTGTCTCCTCTCCTGCCCCCACTGTGCTGGACCGCCCTCATACCTCAGCCGGAGTGACCATCTTGACCAGGCTGTTCTTATGGAAGCGGAACCGCCTCCAGCCCTCCTCCTGGGACAGGTCCTCTTGTAGGACTGGATGAGGGCTCGTCGCTCTCCGCCACCACAAACATCACGGCCGTGCAGCATGTGTTCATCGCCTGGTTAATGAGGTGCCGCAGGATCTCTGAACCGATGCCCAGGCCCTCCGCACTCATCCATCACATGCAGCACTCCTCCAGGTGGAGCTGAGTGCCAATCCTGGGGTCATAAGTGAAGTGGTACATGGGAAAACCCAACACCTTCTGATCCTCACTGCTCCTTGGATTTCAGCAATGATACAATGGAAAAAGCAAGGTGTCACAGAAACCATCTCTTTCACTTGGTGTTCTGTCTCATAATATGTTGCAGAGGTGATTGCTCTAAGACTGTTGTGTTTACCTTTCATTGAATTGAGAAAAAATGTGTTAGAACATGTTCAACTCCGGCTCAGCGTCCATGGACCTCAATGGAGCAGCAGAGAATAGAAACTAGATGGTCGTTGGATAAATGCTGTTTTTTGTCTTTAAGTCTTGAAGTGAAGTGAATGGAGCTGTGGGCGGGGCCTAGACACTGGGATTCTGCATGATGATTGGAGGATCTGTCTAAAGGCTGAATCCCTTTTTTATTGACAGTGTTTTTGAAATAACCACCGGCACCAGAGCATTTTCCAGCTCATCCCCACAAGTATTTGCTTGGCGATTCAGCCAATTTCCATTGTATATATCATACACTGTAAATACAATGCAATTAGTATTTTCAGCTTAACACAATTATCACATTTCCTTGTTTCAGTTTAATATAGTTTCCGTTATTTCGATGTACACTACCAGTCAAAGGTTTGGACACACCTTCTTTATTTGCATCACTTTCTACTTTTCTACTTTCACTTCCTACTGAAGACATCAAAACTGTTAAGGAACACATGGAGTTGTGTAGTAAAAACAAAATATTAATTAAAACAAAAGTGTTATCCATCACCTGACCTAATTGAGATGGTTTGGGATGAGTTGGACCACAGAGTGAAGGTAAAATGAGCTGAAAATGAGCTTCCCTCTTAAAAAGACCAGCAGCCGCCACTGTTTGTGAGTTCCTTCAGCAGCTTCACCTTCTGATCATCTATCAGACACGTCCCTTGATTCATCATCTTGTAATTTTAGCTTCCTTTTCTTTCTCCTCATTAAAAGTCCTCGGTATGTGAGGTTGCTAACTTCCTGAAATGGAAAATCAACTGGACATCTTCAGACAAGTGGAGCTGTCTTCCTGATTAGACAGACACTGGTTGGCTCTCTGAAGAGAGCATTCATACACCTTCATCATGCCTCAGTGATGCCATGAGAACCATGTTTGTGAGTGAACATAATTAATGGACACATCAACATGTTGTAGAGTAAACAGGGAAACACAATGGTGCTTGGCACTGATATGAAACAAAGGTATTTCACACATGGAAAAAAAAAACATTAATGCTGCCAGGTAATTTTAGACAAATAACAGACAGGATAGGAAGACGACAAGAACACAACAGCATTACAACTTCCACATTGCATTAGCTGAGGCTTGAACCCACAACCTTTGACACCAGAAACCACCCCCCTAAGCCATGGAGCTGATTGGTCAGAGGTGAAACCTGGTGTGTGGCTTCACAAATGGACAGTCACAAACATTTACAGTCAAACATCTTCTTGCACGTTTGGCTCAGTTTTTCAAATACCAAAAATCTGGCTGGTATTTTTATGGAGGACTGAAGACAGAAGACACAGTGTAGCAAATTTGGTGTCAAATGAGCAAAAACTGTTGGAAAAGAAAGGTTTAATAAGTTTTACAGTTTTGAAAAACAGAGTGATGGACTTCATAATTTGCACTGAATTTAATTGTATAAAAGTTTCTGGTAACACTTTATTTTAAGGGGTCCTTGTTCCTGTGTATCTACCTAATTAATTACAGTGTAATTACCTATGTAACCGTATGTAATAAAATGTACTTACATTGTAAATACATAGTGTATTTTGGTGTACTTACAGGTCCTTGTTACACTTGTAATAAGAAATGCCAAAGTGGCCTCTCTTTGCACAAGCATTTCTTATTACAAGTGTAACAAGGACCTGTAAGTACACGAAAATACACTATGTATTTACAATGTAAGTTATTACATACGGTTACATAGGTAATTACACTGTAATTAATTAGGTAGATACACAGGAACAAGGACCCCTTAAAATAAAGTGTTACCAAGACCCCCATTAGGACAACTGACATGTCCTTGCATCTGAGCAAATCTGGCAGATCTGCAAATTTCGGTGATTTTGCATTTATAGGGAGCACTGGAAGGTTTCCTAGGAGGAAGAAGAAGAAAAATACTGGTGGCTGGCCCTCAAAAACATGTTGAGGTTCTTGAGTCTTGTCAAGCTTTTTTAAACTCTTCTGACTGTCTGCTTTGGCTTCTGCCATCATTAACACACAAGCTTCACAGTGAACCCCAGAGCTCTGTGAGGTGTCTGCTCCTGTCTGTGGCATTAGAGACATCACTCCTGTTAGCTCAGTCAGGTGTGATGGCAATGTATCACATCTTATCACACATAGAATTTCATCAAATCAATTAAACTCAAGTTTCAATCTGACATTAAGTTTATTCTTCATCAGTTACTTTGCTTATTCATTTATTAAATGACATTTTAAATGTACCATAAATTAATGGATGAATGAATGGAACATATTGCATTTGTGCAGCAGTACTTAAAGGGATACTTCATCATTTTGACAAACTGGTCCATTGCCATAATCCCTATAGTTTTAGGAGTAGGTTTGTTACCTTTAATTGTCAGTGCAAGCTATTTTTAGATCGGTGGAGCAGAGAAGTGAGCTGCTCAGAGCTACGCTACGGAGGCTAATGGGATTTCTTGGTGTCTCTCATCAAACTCATCAAATACACAATCCAACAAATCCAAAACACTCTTGTGGACAAGTTGTGACCTGCACATTCACCACGCTATGAGATAATAACTGAATGTTACGAGACAGAGTTGTTTTCGAGGCAAATTCATGCAAAACCGCTGATGTGCATTCCCGTCGGGGGCAGTTTTTCGGCACAACACCAGCTTTGTATTTACCTTGAAAACAGCTCTATCTAATAACGTTCCAACCGTAGCGTAGCTCTGAGCAGCTTGCGGCTCTGCTCCGCCGATCTAAAAATGGCTTGCACCGAAAATCAAAGGAAACAAACCTACTCCTAAAACTATAGAGTTTATGGCAATGGGCGAATTTTCATGGTTCCTCTAGGAGCCATGCAGCTTCTTCCTGGTCACCCAGCTTTCCCACGTGTCTCACTGGTTTATCTGCGCCTGTCTTCATAATCCCATCAGCTACTTTGATATTTCCTCCACTCATCGCCACATTGTCCTGTGAAACTCAGTGATAGCTACTGCGCAGTGTCCTGTGTTGCTGGAGTTTTCTAGATCCATTTATCCAGTGTGAACTTTGTTTAGATTAGAATTAAGTGAATTAAGTCCAAATATCTTCTTCACTAAAGCAGCTGCCACACTGTCCGCTGCACACGCCGATCTCCACTCATCAGGTCGCAGCTTCATTCAGATCCCAGTTCCCCACCTGTTCCTGGACCAGCTCCACCACACCACTCTGTGCCATGTGCCATAAGTCCTTCATTACTGTCCTGTTTCACTGTCACTAGACTTCCCTCACTATTCAACCCATCCAGCAAGTTCCTATGGAGCTCACCAGCTCAAACACCCTCTCTCTTTTGAGTTACTTTTTATTCAATCTAGGTAGACCTGCTTTCATTCTGCCTTTCAGTCAAGGTCAAGTTTTTTTTCTTCTTCTTTTTTTTTTTTTTTTTTTTTACATTACTATACTAATGAACTAACACAAGCTAATTGAACTGACAATGTGATTTCCAACCAATAGTGAAAACAGAATGTTTTGCTTGATATTGGCCGTTTTTGACTGTAACTGAAAATCACATTGGTTCATCGTTATTATGTCAATTATAAAAAAAAGAAAAAGACAAACCAAAACCCAAATCTCAAATTTTAGCTAATCTCAAGTATCACTGCCTTTATACTGATTCAGCCAATATGCAAATTATACTTTTATGCAAGATTTACACTCTCAAGTCCCTCATTCTCTCTGTCTTGATCTTCAGTTTCAGAAAGACTGTTATTTTCCGTTTGCCAACATCTGCTTGTCAGCATCTGAAGGGTAACTGAGAGGAAAATGAAGTAATATTTGGGGCTTGGAGAAAAAGGCAGACTAAAGACAAACTATAAAACTATACACGACTTGTAACAATATGTGCTGCACTATTTTAGTATTAGCTACTGTATTTAATCACCAATGAGACTAATGGTTTGATAAAAGGGCAAGGTCTTAAAAATGAAGTATTAACTCACAATCATCTTTACTCAATTGGATAACTGACATACATTCACACTTTTCTGGGTGTCATTGTCCTATTTTTTTTTTTTTTTTTGTCAAATTGAGCCAACTTATTCTCTGTGACTCATGTCGGACTGGATGCTTCATCTGTATCCAACATCAGTTTGTCCTTGACTATTCTGGGAAAGCAGATTCCAGAGAAAAATATTCTATCATACTCACAATGGTCTTATTCTTCTCTCACTGCTCAGCTTTTAAAAAGAAAATGTCATAGCTGGGACAAAACAATGAAGATGCTCATTGAGCAGCAGTGGAAGACACTAACAAGTATTGGAGTATATTTTACGAGTACACGAGTGTCATTTATCCTGTAAACTCAATAGACAAATGCCACACTCCACTACATTTCTTAAAGGAGAATTGCAGTCATTTTCTAAGTAACGCTCTACAGCTCTCAGTTCCCGAGTGCAACCATAGAAAAAAATCTGAGAAAAATATGTGCAGACCGGACCTAGCTCTCTTCCTGCTAGCTGCGCTACACTGCAGTTAAACAGTGAAGTAATGGGGGCAGTTCTTCAACTGCAACTTTGGCCTCTATACTGTATAATGCTCAAAATATCACTACAAATGCTTTGCAACATCCACCAGTTCCTTACCCACACAACACTGAGTGTGTATAACTCTGTTAATATGAGAGAGCAGTGTTAACTGTGTGTTTTCATCACGTAGCCTACCTCTGTTTACTCTAGCTTCCAGGGTAGACCTTACTAGTCGACGGTCGAGCTCAGGACAAGAACGCGAGGAAAACATGGATTTAGGAAGAAAAAAAAAAATTTGGATGGGAAAAAAAGCACCAATATTAATGTAACTGCATTTTCCCCCATCCAAAATCATGTTTGCCCTCCATGTTTTCTAAAGTTGTTGATATTGAAACAGTCCCAGACTCGACAGTCGACTAGTAAGGTGTATCCTGGATTTTCTCCTATCGCACTCAGGGACCTAGAACTGTAGAGTGTTACTTAGAAAATGACTCAGAATTCTCCTTTAAGGGAAGCTTTTGGTTATTTTATTTTCTGAAATGTCTGATTAATACACTGTGGGAGATGTTCTGAGACCATGTTTAATTTTTTTTTTCTTTTCAAATTAAATAACGATTCCTTTCATATAAAAGCTTGCTGTGTGTAACACAACCAGTGTGTTTACAGCAACAGAGTCAATGGGGTCACTATGGCCTCAATGAAATGTACTCCACAGAACACACTTGAAGATTTCATTGAGCCAGTCGGCACAGGCACCAGTTGAAACATGTCTTTGATGATCTATCAGCTTGTATTATTGTGTGTGAGACAGAGAAAAAGAAGAAAAAACCACTAGTTATTGAGTGTTGTTCTCACTCACACCGTCATTGTGTCGCTGCTGTGGCAACACACTTCCTTGAGTAAGGACAAGCTCTTCACTTGGAGGGTCTGCAATCATGACAGTTGATGGAGAGTGTCAGGCTGTACACCATTTACAGTCTGAGAGCTAATTTTTAATTGCAAATACAACAATGTTAATTACTGACCCGGTGAGGTCAACTAACATTATGCAGCATCACTGTACACCATCATCACCACACAGATATTACAGTAGCTTCATGTAAGGAGTACTGCCCTAAAGTCTTTATAATAACTGCATAACTATATTTATTGTTTAACTCTAGACTTGTAATATGGCTCCAACATATTATTTTTTTTCCATGTGTGCAATATGGTTTTTCATCCTTATCGAGATGATGTAAAGTGGCAGCTGTTTCACGTTGAGCTGTCAATGACGTTCCTGTATTTAAAACCCTGTGGGGCCCTTTCATAGTGAACACCGTTGAGAGCAGCAAGAGCTGAAATGTGTCTGCCAAAAAAGTTTTGAAATGTTCCTCAGGAATATAATCGTCTGGAATTTCTTTACAACGTCTCCTCGACGGTGCCTTACTCTATCAAAAACGACACAAAACTTCTTTCTTCTTCGAGTCATTGCATGCAAACACCCACAGACAAATGAGGGTGACTGGTGGTTTTCCGGGCGATATGCATAAACACAAAGCCTTTGCATGAGGTCACCGCCAGCACTGTTGTGCACGGTCTGGAGGAAGCTGGGTTGGATCAAAGGCGTGTATTTGACTATGCACTCACCTCTAAAACCCAGGTGCAGATATACAGACACGATCCAGCCTGCATTCACACACAGGAAAAAAAGAAAGGAAACATTTGAGGTGCAGACACACAGTATTCACACTAATAACACACTGGTTTTATTATGTCACATCATTGTCATTAGTCCTTGAGCTCACTATCCCTCACAGAAAAACCACATGAACTTCACATGTGATTCACATGTGCTTTTTCACATGGGAATCATGTTATTTGCACATGGGAAACATGTGGTTTTGGCCCAGTTTTATGTGAATCACATTAATTTCCCAGGTGAAACATGTGGTAACGTGATCACATGTGTTATCATGTACAGCACATGTGGAAAACATGTTACCACATGTGGAAAATGGGTTCACATGGGGATTCACATGTGATACACGTAAAAAAATCAAAATGCTGTGAAAAATTCAATTTTTGAGATAAAACTCTGAAAATTGCAACACGTTATGATTCCAAAATGTTGTCCATTTCTTTCATAAAAGTTGAAAATGTATTTAGCAAGAATTTGCATGTGTGTTTACAGTAGTGTTTACACTCAAACATTTTGATGCACTGTAGGCTAAATTTTTGATAAAACATAAATCTGAGAAACACGTTTTGTGTAGGACAGATGCTCTGTAGCAAGTTTGGTGTCAATTGAGGAAAACTTGTGGGAGGAAAAGGGTTTAAGAGGTTTTACAGTTTTTGAAAAAAAAACAACAGAGTGATGGACTTCATACTCTTTAATAGGTTTAACACTAGAACCGCCAAGACGGTCTCACAGACCGTTTGCGTTTTTCTTATGTAAATTACTTTGTTTACATTAAACCTACAGGTCTTCCAGTCCGTGACTTTTCCTAAATATATGTGTTTGATGGTTTCTGAATCTTACAACTTATTAAAATGAAACACACTCGATTTCTGAGAAATTATACCTCGGACCGCCAACAGCGGTCCCACAGATCGCTGCATATAAACGGCAGTTATAGACCGCTGTGTCCAGCTGTGATCACACAGCAATTATTACAATGTTTCCATTTTGCAGTTTTCGCGCTGAGAGAGAGAGAGAGAGACAGACAGAGAGAGAGAGACCGGGTGTATACGGGCAGAAACTGAAACAGGCCGGTTAGACTAGATCATGATTAGTCTGTGTTAGATATAAAGCGCCATATATATAGCCTACTCACTCTCGTTTATAATGATTATTGAATTATAACGTAATAATAGCCTAATTATCTCGGCTGCTGTCCAGTCCGGTAATAACGGGTTTCTGTGGGCGTGGAGCCTAAACTACGTAATATCCAGGTAGAACAACTGTAAAACACTGGAGTTGATAACAAACTGACCTAGAAAAAATAAAAATCCAGTGAACAGCGACATCGACTCTTGACATGAGAGCAGCACACGTGTCCAGATGCGTCACTTTCAGCTGTAGGCAGAAGTGTCTGCTGTAGGTGCAACAAGCGGTGCTGTAACATCACTCAGTCTAACCCCTCAACCACATCCAATCAAGACCCCAACACAACATAATATGAAGAAGGACTAACACTACTAAAAATTAAATCTCATTTTTTCTACTTACAGAACTGTTTGCGACTGGAAACAATGTAATTACACGTGACGGTCTGGGAGACCGCTGTGGCGTTTTAAGGGGGATTAGAATGTTGGCGGTTCTAGTGTTAAATGTACAAAAAGTTTCTTCAATATTGAGGCTACAGTTTGATGAAAGTGTGAGGGTGTGAAGCTGTAGCATGTATGGTTGATTGGTTATGAATTTTCAAAGTTTTGAACTTTAGACGCTTGCTGTAGCGCCACCATCAGGACTATTGGCTTAAGTTTACAGCTGAGGCAATCTGGCATGGGCCCGGACCTTTGTGCAAAGTTTGGTGAGTTTTCACCCATGAGAAGTATGATTTTCTTGGAAGAAGAAAGAAAGAAAGAAAGAAAGAAAGAAAGAAAGAAAGAAAGAAAGAAAGAATACCTAGGAATACAGTTTAGCTGCCTGGACCTAATAAAGTTTAGAAGTTTAGGCCTAAAACAAATAAGAATCAATTTTTATAACATAGAACTCATCAAAATCAACGTTTAAGCCCTTTGGGTGCAGTCAATCATGTATCCAAAAGTTATTTTTGACAGAATCTTTTGTGATTTTCT
This sequence comes from Trachurus japonicus, assembly GCF_045865225.1. NCBI lineage: Eukaryota > Metazoa > Chordata > Actinopteri > Carangiformes > Carangidae > Trachurus > Trachurus japonicus. Next base: position 33,908,411 of record NC_140916.1, read on the forward strand.
GGCACCTTGGCACACGCTGGTCGTGAGTGCAGTGATTTACTCCAAGCTAACTGGGGTACAACATGCATAGACAACATATATGTTTTTGTTAGCCAACGTCATCCTTGTTCTCTGGACAAAACATCTTGTGGGTTTTTACTTTGGCTTCTCAATACTCGCAGAAAACAAACGGTTTATGACATTGGCAGGATATTCTTTAATAATCAATACTATTTTATGAGGTAAAAAGTCTGAATCACCAGAAGTAAAAAAGCTAATGTTAGGCTATAAACTAACCACAACACAGTTATAAAAGCCTTTCCTCTTACACAGTAACAGTCTGACTTGGCGCTAGTATAAACACAACAAGGCTGTAAACAACTTCTGTGGTCTCATTTAGATGCCACTGGCCTATTTTAACAGCTGTAAAAGCTTTAAAAAATCAGGGCTGGGCTATTTATTAATGTGTTTTATGTTCTAGAATGAAACGTGAAATTGAGCTTGTGTTAATCAAATACTTTATTTATGCAGTGCCAAAACACAAAGTAGTGGTAGTGCTAAAATGCAACTGACTTCTATACAGTATGTATTAAGGCTTATTCCTGCTGTAGTACTGTATGCAAACACAACATACTCACTGTGGAGTTGCTAACATGCTCATGTTTAGCAGGTGTAATGCTTTAGTTGATCGTGTTAGCATGCAAACAGCCAAAAGAACCTGCTTCTACAAGACAACAGTTTCCATGTATATTATGCATAGTAACAATGAGACTAATGAGCTGTGGCAACCAGCTCTTGGATAATAGAGGTGGTGATTATGAGCTCTGCGTTGGGACTTGGTGATGACAGTGTTGATGGATGTTTGAGAAGTTGCTGAAAATGCTGCAACCTTCGGTGGTTCGACCCTGTTCCTATGGCTGCAACTGTTTAGCTCCACCCACAGTGACCATTAGGCCAGCTTTTTTTTTTTTTTTCTGTGATATCGAATAGTTGATAGCACTGGGAGCTCACAGCAGCATCAACATGTAACGTTATGTTTATTCAACAGTAACAGATCATCCCTCCTCTCGGTGTGAGTGCACCCAAGAGATATAAAGACTACGATTTTTAAAAAAAAGAACACAGACACAGGTTCTATTTCCCCATTTAAATATTTCATTGCATTAACTCCAGGGTATGAATATACAATGGAATTCAGTTAATTAATGTATTGTAGAGAGAATGTGAGTTCATTTTTGATTGAGTGTCCTTCACTTGTTACTGACTAGATAAATGTCTTGTTATGAAGGTGTGCAGTCGCTCCATTTGTCTGTTTAAGGGTCGGAGTGACAGGGACATCAGCTAAAGGTTGACAAAAGTCACGGTCCCTAGAAACATCTGTAGACATCATTAATTAAACCCACAGCCAAGTAACACTAAGGGCCGGATTTACTAAGATCTCAGATAGCGGACGCTATATTGTTTGCGCCCGCTATAATATTGCGAGTTTGGTTAGTGCACGCAAAACAGGTGATCTACTAAGAGTAACCCGCTAAATGAAAACACGTGCAAACCGCAATATGTAAATGAGGGTTTTGCGCGTGTAATCGTTTCCGCCATGGAGAGAGTGGACTAGGGCTGGGTAAGAATATCGATTCAGCAATGCATTGCAATTCTTTTCTCTGCAATTCAATATCGACGATTCAAGCCCCTGGCCAGTGGGGGCGCTGCGAGCAACACCCTCGTGTGATTCGCGCTGTACGGACGGGGGCCGCACTAGACCAAACCATAACAATATGGGAGTGAGTAGCAGCAGCAGCGTTAAGCCAGCACCTTCAAACCTGAAAGCAGATGTGTGGATTAATTTTGTATTTATAGGCGCCGATTCCGTGGGTGCTCCGGTGCTCAAGCACCCACTGACCAGGTTGAGCCACCAGATGCGCATTTCTCCGTGCCGCGAAAAAGCTAAAGCTGACGCAATTGCAATTGCAATTGTGTGCGGGGGTAGAAACTATCGGTTGAGACCAAAAAACATAATGGTACCAGGCTTTGATCATGTTTATTGAGGACGTAAAGTTGGCGATTTTGACTTGGGGGTCTATGAAGAATGCTGCTTTCTGATACCAGCCACCAGCGACAGCCGAGGGGATTGCAGTTTTTTGAACGCGGAAGTGAGCTTCACTTCTCAGACCGACAACTGCCCCCTTGTGATAAGCACACGTTGTTATTGATATTGTAGCGTCAGACCCGACGACAAGTCAACAACATAACACAAACTTATCTGACAGCTGCTCTCACTTCTTCCTCTGCTCCTCCTCACTCACTCACCTACACACAGACAGGACTCTGTCTTCCTCACACTCACCCCAGCCCCTCAGTTTCTCATCCCACCTGCCCGTACCATACACATTGACAGTCAGTCAGAAATCACAGAACTTAAACATCATAACAAGAACATTACTGCGGGGTCGCTACAATATTTTCAGTTGTGCAGTCAACTATTATTAATAATATTGTTTTGTATTGTTTTATTACTCAAAATGTTATGAGTTATTTTCCAAGAGGAAAGTATCACATAGCCTAATTTAAATTTAGCTGCACTGTAGTTCAGTGTTAAAGCAGTGTCATATTTTGTTATGCTATGAGTTATACTATGGCTGTTCATAAGGCATGAAACTAAACAAATAATTATTAAAAAAAAAAAATTCTGGTACTCTTATTTGTGTATTTCTGCTTGATACTGAATCGATATCGAAGCATTTCAATCAATATCGAATCGAAATCGAATCGAATCGTGACCTAATGAATCGAAATCGAATCGAATCGTGAGATTCTCAACAATACCCAGCCCTAGAGTGGACAGAGAGCTGGACGGACGAAGGGACAGAATGACATTTGATCCGATGCTACAATGACAGCATGTGTGTTCATCTCTCTCGCGCTCTGTTTAGATAAATAAACACAAATCGCTACAGGGCCCAACTCGTCATATAGTGACGAACAGGCAGCAGCTGCAGCGACAATCACACACCTGTAATATGTGTGTGTGTGTGTGTGTGTGTGTGCCGCCCATGATCGAGTGGATTAATAGAGAGCTCAGGTGGGACACACGGATCTAAACGCTCTGACCACTGACCAGAGGGATCAAAGACGGGTGAAGGCAGCGGTGACGTGTCTCAGTCCGGGACCGGGACTGAGAGACGCAGCTGAGCAGCCAGGTACTGGAGAGGAGAGGAGAGGAGAGGAGAGGAGAGGAGAGGAGCGGAGCGCACTGCAGGACAGACGTGCCCCGTGCGTAACGGCGCGTAAAAGACTTTTAACACGGCTGAAAAACTATTACAGAATTACCCAGACGTGAGGAAATGCAGAGATGTAAGATCACGGGGCTCTGACAGGTATCAAATCAATAAACGCATAAGTTTTGGCAAAGTTGTATCAGTTAGTACATGGTTTTCAGACGTGGTGAATAAAGACGCAAAAACAGCCACCGCAATCTCTTCCTGGTTTGGTAAATCACATTGCACACGCTAAATAAATCTATTTGCATCTACTCCTCCTAGTATTCTGCACGTTCTGGCTGAAACGCCCATATTTACATATTCATCAAGGCAAACACGCTAAATGGATCGCACGTGCTATTCTGCCCGTGTGAGGGACGCAATCCTCGGTGCGTCCGGTTAGTAGATCAGGTTCCACATGTGTTTGCGCGTGCAATCACGTTTGCACACGTTTTAATACACGCAAACCTTTAGTAAATCCGGCCCTAAGTAAATACGTCTTAAAGGTCACATTAACGCGTTGCTGAGCGTAATGGCCTTGGTTGGTATAATTGCTTGATATTAGAATCAGTTTGAAGCACTGTGGTAATTTCTTAGTGCATAAACTCATTTATATTGTCTCATTTGTAACTACATTATCTGTGCAACTGAATGAATGGATGAATGAAGTGGTGAGTCACAAGGAGATGTGACTGATTCATATTTTTTGATGGAAAATGCCACTAATATCACTGTCACATTCAGCTGCTAGAATGATCTATCTAGAATGATCTGTCTGTCCGTCCGTCCGTCCGTCCGTCCTTCCATCCATCCATCCAGCCATCCATCCATCAAAAAAACGAGCTCCGAGTTGTAAAAAATGAATTGAACGGCATCAAACTCGGAAATTACAGGTCGGAAACTCTGGTATCATATCAGATCTCCGACTTTCCGACTTGACGTCACGACAACATCAAAACATGGCGGCCCTCGTCTTAAGCGGTTAGAATTTAGACATTTTAAGTTCTTTGTTGAGGTTTGAATGCATATTTTTGTGAATTATTGCAGTAGCCTATATGAAATACGTTTATATTAAGCTGTGATTGTTGTATGGTGTGAAATTGCGGTCCTGGTATGTGACGGAAATAACGTTTAACTGTTATCAAGGCTATAACATTATATATGCACTCATCTGCGGCGTCTCCTCACCTCCAAAATAAACATCATTTACTGCTGCATTTATTTTTCGTATTCAGCTATGAGCCACAATACACCAAACTTCCTTCAGGTATCTATGTTTTTTTTCTTCCGAGTTCCTGCAGCGTGAACGCAATGATGTAGGAAGTCGGAAATGTCCGAGTTGGGAATTCCGACCTCTGAGTTGTTATGAACGCAGCATTAGACATAAAAATATATATATCTAATGTAAAATAGAAAACTATATCTAATGTATAAATAGGTGAGACACTGACAAGCAAAAAAAAAAAGAAAACAGTAGTGACAACTTAAATGGTTTACAAATGACTTACTGTAATATACTCTATCCAAGTGCACCAAATCCAACATGCAAAAAGTGCATCAGTATTGAGGGGGAAATGCATCTCTTCTTGTCTGTGAAGTAGACGTCTATTCAAGACATGGCAATGGTTCTGTCCACCAGCCCATTGGCTATGCTGCTTGTCCATGCATGGTTGCTGACTGATGACTGGTGACCTGTCCGGGGTGTAGCCACCCTCACTCTATCACAGGGCTGATACATAGAGACAAACATATATGATAATAACCCATCTGAGAAATGAGATTGGGTTGGATTTTATATTACATGTTACATTTTATGTTAAGTCATGTTGTCCATTGGTCATACTTGTAGGAACAGGAGGGGAAAATGCAGAGGAGAGATAATTCTGCTACACTGGTTTGCACCAGACGTCACACAGATTTCACATACACTAGTGAACAGATGCATGACATGTCAGAAAAATATCCTTCACCCAAGATGCAGCGCAACCATGAGGCAAGAGAATAAAAGCAGAGGACTGATTCTGCTTGTGAACATGTGGTGTAAGCCTGGTCATGTCACAGTGAAGGAGGAGATCTGCTGTCAGAATACTGAACTCTATTAGTCAGTCTTAGACCTTACAATGTACTGATCTATCTATCTATCTATCTATCTATCTATCTATCTATCTATCTATCTATCTATCTATCTATCTATCTATCTATCTATCTATCTATCTATCTATCTATCTATCTATCTATCTATCTATCTATCTATCTATCATTTCCCAGAAAGCACTTAAGCCTGCCACACACATAAAGATTTTATAAATCTCAACCGATTTATTATCTGTGAGAGACCCCACACATGAAGATAAAAAATCTGTGATTGAACAGTTTTGATCGTATTGTGTGTGGTGTCCTGCGATATTCCAAACACAACACACCACACACATTAAGATTTTTCAGAATCTTGACCCTCTGGTCAGAAAACAATCCGGCATCAGCAGCGATACCAGGGGTGTCGTTGTAGCTACTCTTTCGGGTCTATTTCCGGAATGGACAATGAGAGCGACGTAATTTTTTTTAAATGAAAGCGGGACACTTCAGCCTTTACAACGATCCCATCTGTGTGTGTCTGTGTGTCTGTGGCTCCGGACGCCGAGCAGTCAAGCGGCTGTCCAATAGGGACCCGTGCGCTGTCACATGACGGGCCAACACAGTCTCACCCCTTTGCGTCAAACGGTTGACGCTTGGTCAAGGCCCCTTACGTCAATATACTGACGTGGAGGGGGTACCCTCGAGGTCGTTTCTCGACGAATAGGGCCACTCATAGACTTGAATGCAAATCCCTCATCGTCGGATTTTGACGAAGGGGGGCGGGACCGTTTCTCCCTCACTCCCAGTGCGTCAACAGCCTGACGAACGGTCACTGTCCCTCCTCGTCACATGTCTGACTCATTAGGTGCCCGTTTTTCGTCAGGTTTTGACGCGCTCGGCTTTCAGTTGATTCCAATGCAGTTCCCTTCGCGGCGATATGTGACGCTCAGAGCAAGTGATCCAGCCGACCGGCTGCGGCACTGACGGACGCTGTGAGCAGAGAATAACTTTTTTTTTTTTTTTTTTTTTTAACTTTTCCTTAAATCTTTATTGAACCTGATGCTGCTGTGTCTGACGTAGCTTTCGGCAAGGACGTCCTTTCGGTTATTTATTTATTTATTTAGTGATCATGGTGTTTGGTGCAGAATAATCAATCAATCAATAAATAAATAAATTACGTCCTTGTCGGAAGCTGCGTCAGACCAGGAGGGGGGGGATTGTGGATTCTACAGGTGAAGACCACTTCCGCGTTCAAAAAGCTGCTCTGTTTAATCAATATTCTGAAGAAAGATCTGATTATTAGCCATAATGCTGTAACCATCCAAGGAAGACTGTGTAACAATATTATGTGCTTCTGCTGAGTCCAAAAGCCCTTTGTAATATCAACTTTATTTTAAGAAAACACGCTTTGTTTCCAATGTCATATCACGGAGAAGCACTGCATTACCCATAATCCTCATATTTATCAGCGACGTGTCTGATTGGTTGAGCTTGCTGTTACCAGCAAATGAAAAAATAAAACAAATTGAGCTTATATTATTTTCTTAGTAACTAAAAGGTCTTAACATCTTTTTTGTTTTCAACATTGAATAAAAAAAGGGTGCTATATCGTTAAAATTCAACAATAAAGTGCATAAAAGTTGGCTTGACTTCTTTCTTTTTTTTCATAATTTTCACCAGCATCTTTCTGGTCCACATCACATCATATTTATTGTAATTTTTAATTCAATGAGTGACATTTTATTTTTTATCTGAAAAACATTATTATGAATTCAAGGGTCAGAGGTCACTGATTAGTGTTAAATTTAACCTTTTTGACCCTGTTTCCTTGAATAAATCACTAAGACTTTGATGCGGGAAGCTGAGATTTTGATTTGATTTTGTTCAGAGCACTAGGGACAAAGTTTCTGTAGAATTTCAGACCTGTCGGACGTCCAGAAGGGTCACAGCTGACCGTCCAGGCTCGTTTCTCGGCCTTCAAAGCCTAGATTTAGAAGCCTCTGACCTTAAAGGAGAAATGCAATTCTTTAATAGCTTCCAGGTGCTTTGGCCTATCAGGCTGAATTTTTAGCTAAAGGAGCTGGTGTACGATCAGGAAGTAGGGGAGCTGTGCATAAAGCCAATTGGTAAGTGTCAAAGGTCACAGGGGTCAAACATCAAAGTGAATCCAGCCATTCCTGCTTTTTCTCAACAAAACATACACGCTTTAAGTTATCATCATGAAATATTAATATGTTGTATATCAGAGAGTCCTCTATCAGAATATTTTGGTCCCGTTGCTCTAGGGGCCCCAGGGGGCCCCGGGGGGCCACTTGGCTTTCCCATGCTCCCACAGAGTTGGGTCTCGGGGTGATGGATAAGGGCCTCACCATGAGTCCACAGGCCAAGTTTCAAGTGATTTGGTCGGTTTCTATGGAAACGGCGGCCTCAAGGATACAGAGGAATGCGACTGTTTGAAGCCCCGCCTCTCGAAAAGTAATGGCTCGATCAGGACCAAACACACATCTACGCGTTCGTCTTGGGTCCCCGAACCATATATTACGAAATCAGAACTGTACGACTTTTGGAAATGTGTTTTGTCTATTTTGGCTTTTCTGACTAAGAGGGTCTCTCAAGCTTTAAGTCTGACAGACTCTGAGTCTGAAAAGCCGAAATAGACAAAACACATTTCCAAAAGTCGTACAGTTCTGATTTCGTAATATATGGTTCGGGCAGTGGCGGCTGGTGAAAAATATTCTAGGTGGGGCTGTTCGTCCCTGAAGTTTTTGGTGACCATCTTGATAAAAGAACCTCAAACCCATTTTTAGGGATAAACATTAATTATTTATTTGCCTTCATAAATCAGCAGTTTGACAGATAATGACAATGAACAAACAGTAGTCTTTCACTGGTGGCACACTGTGGACGTGAAATATATTAGCAAATACTCTTAATACAAAAATATTGTTATTAAAAGGCATGTGTATGATGTAACCTACAACAGTGATTAATGTTAACTATAGACAAAGTGTGACAGGAACACTATAGGAGGAACATAACGTGATTAAGTTTGGTCTGACCTTACTGATGTGAGATGTTAACTTAACTGCTGCATTATCAGGTTTGACGAGTCTAACTGTGAACGTACTGGTCACACCTGTAAACATATTGAACAGTGCGCTGCAGCCTGATGCTCCGCATCACAGACGTCCTGTCACAGCCTGGGTGAGTAGTTTCCCCTGGTGTCACTCAGGAATAACAGTGTCCAGTCCAGTGTCCCAGAAGCTGGATGAACTAATAAAAACGCTCTCGGACGAGCTGTGAACGCATCGCGGACGAACCAACAGCATGTAGTCCAGAAGTTGTCTCCGAGCATCAAGAGAGAGCAGTCTCTGACGTGCCGGTTAACGGTGCTCCGGTCCTCCGGTGCTCCTCTCACACACTACGCGGCCTCCTGTCACATCATAGCAGCCTCCCGCCACCGGCCCACAGAGTTTTATCCACCGGTTCATTGTATTTTCTCACCGTGAAACTGTGTTTTTCATCCAGCTGTGAAGCTCTGCTGCTAGTCCTGACCAGGTCCTGACTAGTCCTGACTTCTGCCTAGCTTGGCTAACGTTAGCTGACAGCACCGTTCATGTGTCCCTTGAGAGTTCATGTTATGTCTCTAACTCCAGTAACAGTCCGTGTGGTATCTGTCCTCACTGTTTTAAAAAAAAAAAAAAGTAAATTATACGGGAAACAGAATTTGAAACTGATGAAAACTGCGTAGCCATCCTGCTACCGAGGACAGCTCCTCGGTTAATTTCCCCTTCGATTTCTGGTTGCCACGGGAGACCAAAATGTTTGGTTTGGGGCGATATTTTCTGCGCCCCAAAGGCATAAAATCCGACGACGCTGATTGGCTACATTACCTGTTTTTTTACTTAGCAACAGTCACTGATTGGCTGAGCCGGTACACTGCTCGGGCGACTTCTCCAGCGCCCCAGACACAGAGCGATAGATATAACAGAGACAGTAAATGAACCTGTAGGCAAATTAGCCTCTAAATAATGGTTTTATTTTATATACAGCTCGATTTTAAGAATTCTTATCACATTCACAGGTACAATAAGAAAAAAATATTAATTTTAAATTATTATTTCGGAAAAAATAATAATCATTAAAATTCACTTTTCATCAGGGGGGGCGGCGCCCGAGCGCCCTCTATTGACCAGCCGCCACTGGGTTCGGGGGCCCAAGACGAACGCGTAGATGTGTGTTTGGTCCTGATCGAGCCATTACTTTTCGAGAGGCGGGGCTTCAAACAGTCGCATTCCTCTGTATCCTTGAGGCCGCCGTTTCCATAGAAACCGACCAAATCACTTGAAACTTGGCCTGTGGACTCATGGTGAGGCCCTTATCCATCACCCCGAGACCCAACTCTGTGGGAGCATGGGAAAGCCAAGTGGCCCCCCGGGGCCCCCTGGGGCCCCTAGAGCAACGGGACCAAAATATTCTGATAGAGGACTCTCTGATATACAACATATTAATATTTCATGATGATAACTTAAAGCGTGTATGTTTTGTTGAGAAAAAGCAGGAATGGCTGGATTCACTTTGATGTTTGACCCCTGTGACCTTTGACACTTACCAATTGGCTTTATGCACAGCTCCCCTACTTCCTGATCGTACACCAGCTCCTTTAGCTAAAAATTCAGCCTGATAGGCCAAAGCACCTGGAAGCTATTAAAGAATTGCATTTCTCCTTTAAGGTCAGAGGCTTCTAAATCTAGGCTTTGAAGGCCGAGAAACGAGCCTGGACGGTCAGCTGTGACCCTTCTGGACGTCCGACAGGTCTGAAATTCTACAGAAACTTTGTCCCTAGTGCTCTGAACAAAATCAAATCAAAATCTCAGCTTCCCGCATCAAAGTCTTAGTGATTTATTCAAGGAAACAGGGTCAAAAAGGTTAAATTTAACACTAATCAGTGACCTCTGACACTTGAATTCATAATAATGTTTTTCAGATAAAAAATAAAATGTCACTCATTGAATTAAAAATTACAATAAATATGATGTGATGTGGACCAGAAAGATGCTGGTGAAAATTATGAAAAAAAAGAAAGAAGTCAAGCCAACTTTTATGCACTTTATTGTTGAATTTTAACGATATAGCACCCTTTTTTTATTCAATGTTGAAAACAAAAAAGATGTTAAGACCTTTTAGTTACTAAGAAAATAATATAAGCTCAATTTGTTTTATTTTTTCATTTGCTGGTAACAGCAAGCTCAACCAATCAGACACGTCGCTGATAAATATGAGGATTATGGGTAATGCAGTGCTTCTCCGTGATATGACATTGGAAACAAAGCGTGTTTTCTTAAAATAAAGTTGATATTACAAAGGGCTTTTGGACTCAGCAGAAGCACATAATATTGTTACACAGTCTTCCTTGGATGGTTACAGCGTTATGGCTAATAATCAGATCTTTCTTCAGAATATTGATTAAACAGAGCAGCTTTTTGAACGCGGAAGTGGTCTTCACCTGTAGAATCCACAACCCCCCCCCCTCCTGGTCTGACGCAGCTTCCGACAAGGACGTAATTTATTTATTTATTGATTGATTGATTATTCTGCACCAAACACCATGATCACTAAATAAATAAATAAATAAATAACCGAAAGCACGTCCTTGCCGAAAGCTACGTCAGACACAGCAGCATCAGGTTCAATAAAGATTTAAGGAAAAGTTAAAAAAAAAAAAAAAAAAAAAAAGTTATTCTCTGCTCACAGCGTCCGTCAGTGCCGCAGCCGGGTCGGCTGGATCACTTGCTCTGAGCGTCACATATCGCCGCGAAGGGAACTGCATTGGAATCAACTGAAAGCCGAGCGCGTCAAAACCTGACGAAAAACGGGCACCTAATGAGTCAGGCATGTGACGAGGAGGGACAGTGACCGTTCGTCAGGCTGTTGACGCACTGGGAGTGAGGGAGAAACGGTCCCGCCCCCCTTCGTCAAAATCCGACGATGAGGGATTTGCATTCAAGTCTATGAGTGGCCCTATTCGTCGAGAAACGACCTCGAGGGTACCCCCTCCACGTCAGTATATTGACGTAAGGGGCCTTGACCAAGCGTCAACCGTTTGACGCAAAGGGGTGAGACTGTGTTGGACGGGCTGTGAGCGGCGGTCACATGATCGTTTAAACATGGCTGCTGTATTGCTGGCTGTTGCCGGCTACGAGCGCTACTGTCTTTGCTATCGGCTATCAGGAAATCTCCTGTGTATGTGTGAATGTCTGTGTGAACCTCATGTAACACCAGGGCTGCACCGTGGCTCTGTGAGGTTGCCGGTGCTGTGTGGAGAAGTGGTTTGTTGCCGCGAGCAGCAGCATGCAGAGCTCGGCCAGCAGAGCTCGGCAAGCAGGCACTTCTCCGCACAACACCGGCTCTCCACACACAAGATGACTTTTGATTGAAACGGCCACCGAAGTCGGCCCCGATAATCGTAAATATTGAACATGTTTAATACTTACGATTATCGGCGCCGAATGTTTTCCGAGCCGATTGTCGGGGGAATTTTGACTCTTAACACACCACACACTACAAGAGAATCTTATAAGATAATCGTAAAACCTTAAGATAATCGGGCGGTGTCTGTCCGTGGTCGGAAGGGGGAAAATCGGGGCAAAATCAGCCCGATTATCTTTATGTGTGTGGCAGGCTTAAGCCTCTGTCGGGTATCCACAACAGTGTATTTCCTCAAAAAGAGACTGTGGCCTTTATTTACCTTTTCCACAGGCTTTTAGTATTATGATTGGCACAAAATTACATCCTTGTGAACAAACAAAATCCCAAACAAAAAAGACATCCCATTATGATGAAAAATAAAAAAAATGTGGCAGTTATGAAAATAGGGGCTATGTAAGACTATAATTTCTCATCCTGTTATGTAATCTTGTTGTTGTCCATTTTCTACATCACATCCATTGCAATGCCCTGGGGGTAACATCTCCTTGCATGGTGCACCAACCCCTGCAGTGATCACCTGTGATTCAACGGCAACATGTGATCCTGTGACCTGTGATCATGTACTTTCCACCTCCAGGATGAAAAGAAGTCCTCTTTTGGATTCAGGAAGTACGGTTGAAGGAACTCCATTTTCATCCTTTGAAGTCCAGGAAACTATTTTTTAATAACACTGGCTCTGCAAAAACTGATATTATCACACACAATTACGTAATTTGTCAAATCTGGCCTAACTAAATATCTCTAATGTTCTGATATTAGATCTCTGTAAAGTGCATCTGGGGCCCAAATGTGTGGAATAGTATGTGTCCTCCCTCACACCAGTCTCAGAAATGATAGCACACATTGTGAAATTGCCCCAACCCTTGTGTCCACTGACATTGTCGCCACGGCTCCTGCATTTGGACGGACAAAAGCTTGCTTCCTCTACAAAAAGAAAAGTATGGGGTGGTTCATGTCCCTGCAGATCCATTGTTATCTTTATAGAAAGACAGAAAAAAAAAACTTTTTTATTCTAAAACTAGAAAGAAGTAGATATGGGGCGGCGTTTAGCTCACTTGCTCCATGTTGAGGCTTCAGTCCTCACTGCAGGTGGCCCCGGTTCGAATCCTCAGGCAGCCCTTTCCTGCATGTCATTCCCCCTCTCTGCCTCTCCATTTCCTGTCTCTCTCTCCACTGTGCTATCGATTAAAAGCAGTAAAAAGGGTTACATGCTGTCATTCCAACATCCCACCCTTTAGTCATACCGCTATTCCGACATGCGAATGTCCCACCATTCCGACAAGGCTTTCTATGTGTGCGTTACTCAACAGGCTCCTCCCTTCTTTAAAGGGATAGTTCACCCTAGAATGATATTTCGCTCATTATCTACTCACCCTCATGTTGACTAAGGGCTGGAAGAAGTTTCAGAGTCCTCCGTCCCTTCTCTGAGTTACAGGGGGTCTCGGCGTAGCAGTGCATGTCCTTATAACGGTTGTAAAGGGACACTAGAGCTCTTCGTAAAAAAACACACACAAAAAAACATCCAAATACCTCCATGCTGCTCGTATGTAATGTCCGTCTTGTGCTGAAGCCCCAAATTGCGTAATTGTCCCGAAAAAAATTAAATAAGTCTATATTTTAAGCTTGTTTGTAGCGGAAGCTTCTCAAAGCTCCTCTTCCTGGTCTGTCCAAATCTCGCGTGATTCGCAGTAACTGCACTGACGCCGGCGCAAATCACGAGAGAATCCAGTCAATTTTCAAAGTAAAACACATTTGGAACAGGGGCCCCTCGGAAGGAATTTTTGGACTGGCAGACCGTCGGAATGGCGGTCCTTCGGAATGGGGGTCGCCCCCTGACCCAAACAATGTTTACCATTCCTTAGTCAATAAGTCAATTCAAATAAAAGAGGAGCCCATGATCACAATCATAGTCATATAGTAAAAATAAACAAGATATACAGAAAATTGAGCAGCAGCAGGACAGGCCAGGCCTCTGTATCAGAGACTCTCATTGGGAAACATTGGTTCCCCAGTTTAAATATAAAAACTGACACATCTCTTTCACACTGTCGTCGAGTATAACACTAAATATAATGTGTTATTTGGAAGAGTATATATTTACAAACCTCGGGAGGTTAGCAGATAGGTGGCATGTTTTTGCAAATTAGCCCTGAAGAAAAAAAACCCATCTGAGACATCTGAGAATAATTACTGTTGCAGATACAAATCAGGTGTTGGTCTGATATATATTTATCCAAATTATTGGATAAATATACTGTATAAGGAATGTAAATACAAATAACAGAAACTGACTCCATATCCCACCCCATGCATACACAGATATGCATATAGGTGAATTCTATTAGTGTGTCTTCAGATGTACATGTGTGTAGAGGCCGCAGCACAGTGGCCAGCCTGAGGCCATATTGCCCCTGCAACATATTACCCACCAACAGGTCACCTTCCTAAGAAAACAGATAAAACATAAACAAAAAATAAATAAAATTATCTAAGGGAGTTTCTGCCGACCTGCACCACTGACTGTGTTTGTTTCTATTGTGTATGTGGTGTGTGTTTTCAGCTGGAAGGCAGGCACATCCATACACATAGTGTTCTTTTCCTCCACACTCACCACACAGGTCAAATGGATCTAATAAATCATAACTAAAAGGAATGAATTGGGTGTTTTTTTTTTCCTCACCGGGCTTTTGTCTGGTTTATTTAGGTGTATGAAGTAAGGAAGATAAGGAAGCCATCAGTCTCCCTATCCCTCCTGCACAGCTCAATTTGTTGGCAATGAAACAGAAAAAAAAGGGAATGAGGAGAGAGAAAGAGCAGAGCGGCGACAAAGAAGTGGATGGCAAAGTGGTTTTGTCCGTCTCTTCTTTTTCTGGCGACAGCATATAAGCGCATCCCATGCATTCAGCTAACGTTGTCAGTTCAATCCCCACCTCAGCAGGACACATCTCAAAGGTAAAAGCAAGTGAATCTTACTTCACCCTCATTACCACTACTTTGTTTCACTTTAACCTTTGTCTTGTGTTAGCTTTCTGCTACCATCTCTTGTGTTATGGTCTTAAATCAGCTATAGAACTTTTTTTTTTCTCACCCAGTTTGTTTTTCTTCTCTTGGTTACATTGTTAGGGTTCCTTATCCATGAAAATGTCAGATTTAATATTTTTTGGTATGGGCCCCTGGGCCTTTTTTGTCAGAATACCCCTTGAGTTCAATTTAACCTTCCTCTTGTCAGCTTTCTGCTACCTTCTTGTGTCTTAAACAGCTGTAAAACACACTAAAAACAGTTATTAATCATTCCATTTGTTTCTTTTGGTTACATTGTTAGGCTTCCTTAAGGTTGATTTTGCACGTATGATTTCAGAAGATTTAACCTCAGAATTCTGACTTGTTTTCTCAAAAAAAGAAAGAAATCTCAGAATTCTGTCATAATTTTAACCTGAGCATTTTAGAATTTTGTGAAAAAATATTCTGTTTAATAGAGGTTCCTGACAAAGTCAAAAAGCCTTGATGCAAAAAAACAAAACAATTAATCTATTTTGCATGCATTAAAAACCTAAAAACAGGCCAGTAGCGACTCTAAAACAAGAGGAAGGTTAACAGAGGTGATACACAGTAGTATTCCTCAACACATCTAAAAGACAAGACTCCCCAGAGAGGAATGCTGAGTAATAACTAGTGTTGGGCAGTAACACATAAAGAAATATAAACTTAAGAACTGCTTTGTATACATCTCACTCAAATGTTACATCCGTAGTTCAAACTGGAGAATCTAGAGACAAATGGTGAGTTGATAAGTGACTTCTTGTGACCCCCTGGTGTCACCAACACAAGCAGATGGTTCATTCTGTAGTGTGATGCAAGCTAGCTACAGCAGCAGGCAGTTTGAAGAATAAAAACACAATGTGAACACACATTTATAAGGAACAACTCCTGCTTCCTTTGAATCCCTCTGCAGCAACATGTATCACACTGTCTCCTCTCAATGGAGAAAACAGAACGACTACCAGACACATTTGAGATATACATATATATTGCAGCCATGCTTATTGCTAAGTTGAGGTGTGAAAAGAGTTGTGTAATTGTAGCACTCACATTTTCCGGCTTCTATTGATCTAGTTAAATTTGCACTCTTCTCAGTAACAAAGGGAAAGAAAGATTCAGCATGAGTCGCCTTTTTTTTCTCTGCCGCCAGACAAAGTGCTCCTCATCAGCTGCGTGCGGTGCAAACTCTTGCCTAACTTATCATGACAATGCTCAGTGTTTATGACTTGTGTTCCCTTGCTTTCACTGCATCCCTCCTCGCTGAAGCTGAAATTGTTCAGCTGACTGACAGCAACTCAAGGAAGCGCATCCAGGCAACTAACTGCCTGACACCATCACTCTTTCCTTTCTGCTCGACAACAACATGTAAAATGTCCCTTTATCTTCCTTTGGTTGAGACATTTCCGACAGCTCAATTGACCAATGAAGCTCAGAAACCACAAGTGTTCTCAAGTTTGTCGTTTGGAAAGTAAAACAAATATCAAAACACAAGGTGGTAAAACATGGCTGGTTTACACATTAGAATTAATACCCATGAATCCCAACAATGTGTATGTTTAACATCCAATACAACCCAATTTATTAAAGGTCCAATATTTTATAATGTGAGATGTCCATGTTTTCTTTGATTATACTTTGTCTTGGTGTCAGCTTTCTGCTACCATCTTTTTAGTTTTTAAATCAGCTGTAAAATACACTAAAAATATTTGTTTTCATCCAGTTTGTTCTTCTTGACTTGGTTACATTGTTAGGCTTCATTATCTATGAAAATATTGGTTTTAATATTTTTTGGTGCGGGCCCCTGGGCCTTTTTTGTCATACCCCTTGACTTCAATTGAACCTTCCTCTTGTCAGCTTTCTGCTACCATGGTGTTAGGGTCAGTTTTGACCTGAGTCTTCAATCAGCTGTAAAACACACTAAAACAATTATCATCCCATTTGTTTCTCATCTCTTGGTTACATTGTTAGGCTTCCTTATCCATGAAAAGGTTGGTTTTGTACTTATGATTTCAGTTTTAACTCAATTATTGTTATATTATCGTCATAATTGGGTCAATTGACCCTAACAACACAAATGTCTTAATTTTAACAAGAACATTTTAGAATTTTGTGGGGAGAAAAAAAAGTACCAAAGTATCAGTCTGTAGAGAAAGCACACAGCCTGTATTCAGAGACTTTTTTACTTTTACTTTATCCCAATTACGCCAGGACCATCTTCACCTGATGATTATGCTGTACATGTTATCTTGTAGGGTAATGTTAAGAAGTTTATTATTCGAGATGGTCTTGGGCCAGAATGTATGTAGGATTTTGCTCAGGCATGATGTGTAGCATCGACAATTCACAGCTTTGGTAGATCCTGAGATTTATTTTAGTTTTGTATTGGCTTTTACAGTATTGAGAGACTGAGCCTTAAAACCAGCCGTCAAGACTTCTGTGACTTTGTGATGTCACAACAAAGCAGTCACTACAGCTCTCAGCCATCCCCCCAAACCCTGGCCCTTAATGAGTCAATCCAAGTTAAAGCAGAAGTAAGTGATATATTTGTGTTAATATAAGTCTTAAATAGTTATATCTTCCGACAGCAATTACTTATATAGAGTGTTTTGACCGAAACACGGGTCTGTCAGTCACTCTGCTCTGAGCCGAGGAGAAAACATTTATCGTATCCTACAGTTTTTATCCAATGAGGAGAGAGAACGGCATGCAGGGCTGTGTGTGCAGCCAAGGGACGCCGTGAATGTGGCGACGTAGGGACGAGGACTGTTATGGTGCGTTCAAGGCAACTCGTAACTCGTGTTTTTCCGACCTGTGAAGTCGTAGGACCAGTTCGATCTGGTACGAGTTCACGGGTCGGAAGTTACGAGTGGCCGTTATAGTGACTTTCACCGGTAAAACAGGTCGGAAAAACACGAGTGGGTTGCCTGGAACGCTACAAAGTCGTAAGTTGTCACTTGAAGCTGTAATTTACGGTTTCAAAAGCCTGCCTGGAACGCAGCATTACCCAAAACGACCGGATCGCTTACTTCTGCTTTAACCAAAAAAGCAAAATGAAAAAGTCAGTGCACAATACACTAAGTACAGCATAGGTAGTCCAAAAAAATATGCTGTAACAACACAACTAGCTGTGTTTACAGTAGTGTTACCAAACCGTATCCAGTAGACAGAGAAGCATCTATAGCTAAGCTCTGACTTAAAACTGCTGCCTGCTGGTGCTGGAGAGAAAAGGCTGAACGAAGCAGCCTTTACAGTACATGCCATTGAATCAAAGCAGGGAGCTGAAAGAAATGATTAAGGCCCATAAGGCTTAAGAGAACTGCAAGGCTTCTGATAATCATCTGTGGCTCTGTCACCAGCAGAAACCTTTCTCACGTCTGTATGAACGACTAAACCAAAGAAATATAATGTCACACATCTGCAAAGGTCATTAGGGAATTCACACTAAAACGATTATCTTTCTTTCTTCAATACTTTGCAACTTCACTGCAACAGTATTCATTAGGGGTGTCACGATTTCGATTTTTTATCGAAATCGATCGAAATTACGTCACGATCTCGAGCATCGAAGCCAAAGAGAGGATCGACGATCCTCCCCAAGCTACAACTGCCCGTTGTCCCCATTGCGCACCAAGCCTCTTGTCAGTCACTGGTCCGAGTTTTCCTTTACTTTTTAGTTCGAGACAACACTCACTCATTCTCTCTCTCCCTCTCTCTCTCTTTTTTTTTTTTTTTTTACCGGCGGTGTCAGCTGATGCACGTCTGCAGCAACCCAAACAAATGCACATGTTGACTGGCTCTATTCCAGCCACGTGATTGGTTCGGCACGGCGCAACTCTCAATATCATTGGCTATTTGCCAAAACATGGATGAATGAAACCTATCGACCCGTCTCATATTTCTATGGAAGAAAAGTTATTTCACAATTTATAGCGTTTTATCACCCAGCCCTGGTGGGCTACTGTCCCTCCTACCTGGGAAACAGGAGGGAGACACAGCTCTAACTACACAGCACCGACAAGCACTGACAGCCACATGTTGCAGTGACGTTATAAGATTAAAAAAAAAAAAACCCGCAAATAATAAGCCGACGAAAAGGTGCAACTTGCCACTTTTTGTCGATGTATTATTTGCGGGGGCTTTCGGGGGATCTGGTGACGGTGGAGGATCTGGGACTGATGCACTGTGGGCCACCGCCAGTCTGATCAGGACCTGATCATCAGGTCCATGGCAGCACAGCTGCAGCTCTGCCCCGCTGTCTGTCACATGACTCTCCGTATCAGCGCAATCTCGTTTACATTATATTATACATCAGGAGAATAATGAGACACGACGGTAAATGAATGAAAATAAAATTATGATAATGTACAGATATAAATATATTTGTTTCAAAACCTTGGGGGCAATTTTGGCCCCTGGATCATGATTTTTGGGGGCATGTTACCTTTATATTGTAAAGAAATTATTTAAATGTGACCATTAGTGCACAGCAAAAAGGGATGTGTCAAAAAACAACACACAGTTTGTGTTGATATCATTTTGACACATGTTGTGTAGATTTTAGCACACAATGTGTTATTTTGTTATTTTATTATTGACACAATTATGTGTCATCTGATGGGAGAGGGACCTGTGTGCAGGGACATGGGCGCCGCCATTAGCCCAGCTGATCCATACCGGAAGTCACGACCGGAAGTTGCTCATCTTCGTGTATATTATTTCTATGTTATTCTAAGAACCCCCCTCTCTCTCTGGCCTGTCT
Source organism: Trachurus japonicus (assembly GCF_045865225.1). Taxonomy (NCBI): domain Eukaryota; kingdom Metazoa; phylum Chordata; class Actinopteri; order Carangiformes; family Carangidae; genus Trachurus; species Trachurus japonicus. Next base: position 33,928,010 of record NC_140916.1, read on the forward strand.
AGCCTCTACCTGCTCTTTTTACTAATCTTAACCAACTCCTTTCTTCATTGCCTAACCCTAACCAAAGCACCCACCAACGACATTTCATTTATTTTTTTTCTCTCTCTCCTGGTCTGCTGTCAGCAGGAGCGGCGCTAGCCGTTAGCCGTTAGCCGTTAGCCGCTAGCCGTTCGGCGCTAGCCGTTAGCCGTTCGGCGCTAGCCGTTAGCAGCGTTTTTTAAATAACTCAATAACTTAATAAACGATCCATGCAAAAAAACATTTTATAGCTCAATCATGTTGTAACTAAGATATCCGCTGGAAAACAATATTTTATTATGGACCATTTGAGTTACTGAGTTATTTTTTTTATCTACATAGAAATAATATACACGAAGAAGAGCAACTTCCGGTCGTGACTTCCGGTATGGATCTGGGCTAATGGCGGCGCCCATGTCCCTGCACACAGGTACTCTTGTCTGATGGGGGGAGAATAATTTGAAATTAATTTTAAAAAACAACAACAACATACATATATATGTATATTTTTACAGTAGTACATGAAATAGCCTTAAAACGAATAAAAATAAATAAAAGTGAATATTTTTGCACGTGAAAATAATCTAGTTTAAAAATTTAACGGTCCGATCACGTCATGCTCCTTTTGAATTTCTGCATTTGACCGCTGTCACCGTCACTTGTTCGAGGGAGGAGAGGAGGATGGAGTCGGAGTCGCAGCCACCTGTAAGTTATGTTTTTCCATTTGGTGTTCATATTTATTAGCAAGATAACATTCAGAAAATAACATTTAAAATATGTTAAGGAGCTAAATAAAATTTGTAATGACTATAACCTGCTCCTGGTTAGAGTTAGCCATAGCTATCTGTTAGCTTCAATAAACTTGGTGACCTCCCTTGCAGTAACTTAACTTAATGATAACGGTCAGGCTATGCCGACTTTTGACGGGGAAAATAGAAAGGTTTACAGCATAAAATATATAGCCAGGTCAGATGGCTACACATTTCCCGTTGCTAACGGTTTTTTTGTTTTTTTGCATGCTAAGGTAATATTAGCAGGCCGGACAAAGTTAACCTAAGTTAGCTAACCTCTGAACATGATTGGAAATTAGCCCGCAAACTGCGCCATTGCCAGTGTGCAAGTTAACGTTACTTTCAAAATGTATTGGACAATATCCCCGTCGGTGTAGAGTAACGCTTCACTTTTTACATTACTTTTGCGTTACTTTACTGTTAAATAACCACAGAAGTAACGTCATGAATGACTCGGCAGAATCAAAGCGGAGACAGCGGTGCTTTTATTTTGAAGAACCAGGACAACTGTTTGTTAATGTACGTTAACTGCTGTGAACTCGAAGCTAACGTTACCGGCAACAGAAGCCGTTAACGTTAACTTAGCAGTTGGCGGAAAGTACCTACACCGGAGAGACGGTAACGTTACAGATGAGTGGCGGGAAGGGGACGGGGGAGGGGAGACGTGACGTCGCTAACCGCGCGGTGGCTGACGGTGAAAATCGCCATATTGTGAGGCCACTTCGTCGCTTATTGTTGTCAGTGAAGGTAACGTTAGCATCCGTGACAGCTAGCGAGGCTAACGTTACTAGCCTCCCGACTCGGTGCACGTAGCTTCATCTGCTCTCAAGGAGTGAGTGAGTGTGTGTGTGGTAGGGGGGGTGGGGGTTGTCTAACATCTATGTGTATTAATGTTCTGTAATTAATTTATTTTGTTGACGTAATTGAAAAAAAAAAAGTAGTGGCGGTGGAGGGCGTGGACGTTTCTGAGCGGAGAGACCGAGTTGGTGTTTTGAGGGAGCTCAGATGAAACTAACGTTACGTGCAGCAGAGTTGGGGGTTGCTAGCCCCACTAGAAATAGATTTCAAGTGTCACGGTAACAGCGCTTTGAGCCCGAAAGTCCCCGACTGCAAAACACGGACTCCTGCTTCTTGAAGTGCGTAAAGGCAGTCACTGTGTCTCTGTGGGGGGCAGGTGTGTAGGTGTGTGTGTGCGTGCTTGCGTGCGTGCGTGTCAGAGCAAGGTGTTAAAGGCTGTGTGGATTTTTGTGGAGCTGGTTGATATTAATAAGAACGACATGTGTGCGCATGTGTAAGAGTGAATGATTCTTATTGCTTTGGATCTTGTAGCTCTTGGTTACACAAACTTGATTTATTGTACTAGTGACAAAATTAGCTCTTTATCACACAGTGTAGGTGACACGTTTTTATGAAAACTTTAGCTGTGCTAGCAATTTTTGTTAAGTCAAGGACGGCTGCACAGTCCAAGTTCATGTAGTCAGATTAGTTTTGGGTTGAGATTTTTTTATAAACTCATCATACTATACAATGAGTGTAAATAGAATTTCCCCCTCTTTTTTTCCTCCCCAGGACCCAGACCATGAGCCTGGATCAGTCAGAGTTCTTGCTACTGCTCTCGCAAAGAGTATCATCAACACTTTCCCATCCTTGAAGGTTCAGAATGATGGAAAAGGAGATGGATTTGTAAGTAACATCTAATGATTTATATGGCCTAAATAACAGTCAAGTTGTTTTTTGTTTGTTTGTTTTTTAAACTCTGAATGAACATATTTTGTGTTTGTCATTCCTTGACCGTTGTCAGTTAGCCTTATTATCTCATGATTAGCTAATTTATTGACTGTTACGTCATCTGACTGTGTAGGTAACAGTATTAGAACTTTCAGCACCTAAAGTCTAACTTTTATCTCATTGTGTATTTATTTACTGTACACTATTCAGTATTCTAAAAAAACATTTTGTTGTCATTTCAGGAGCATTTTTATGATCCATCATCCCATTCTGGATTCTTGGAAATGAGACTGCGTAACATCCGCCGAAAGCTGGAAGATGGTCAGCGTCGCTACACAAAGCGCAAGATAACTTGCGACAACAGACCAGGGTCAGAACAGGAACAGGGTGACAGCAGTGTGACCAGTGAGTGGATCACACTCATGAAACCGCTAAGGCCCTCTTCAGAGAACATTCCTTCAATCAAATCAGCAATGGAGAAGACGTACACCAGGCGTAGGTCATGGATATCAAAGGAGACTCCCACAATGGCTGAAATCTTCAGCGAATACCCACGCTTCTTGGATATGCCAAGTCTGGTAGGTGTCATATCGCATTTGCATTAGTTTGTGGCTAGTTAGACAAAGTGGCGGGTATCTAGTTTTCTATTCTCATTTCATTTTCAGATGAGAAGTGCTACACGATGCTGGTTGTCCTCACACACCTTCTGCCACCAAGACCTGGGAGTTGCTGCAGTGTGAAATCTGCAATATCATTCCTACTGGATTTTGTACCGGTATGTTTTGTAAGAAATGTTATGTATACTGAACACCTTTTTATGTTTTTAAAGATTGTTTATGAATTTCACAATACAAAATTACAAATACAGTATATTAGGCAAATAAAGTGCAACCAGTGCCAAAGTGCAAAGGATTTATAAAGTGTTATCACTTCATAAGGCCAGTGTGTATCAGGGAATACTTTGAAATTTGTCCACACTTCTTCTCCAAAAGTCAGCAGTCTGCTGTTTTACCATAGTACAGCTTGTTTTGCATAATTTTATATCACACCACACCTATAATTATTTGTATCTCTTCTGTATGTTTAGATGGCAATTTATCTTCCCTCTGTTATTTATAATCTTACACTTTTTACTTGATGCAGTATAGCATGCCAATTTAGACTTAAATTTATTTCTGATGGTGCTTTTTGAAATCGTTAAATGTATCTATTTTTTCCTCATCTCTTAAGCTTGGAACCAGCATTGCATCCCTCTGCAGCGACCCCAAGACAGCATCAAGGACCCAACCACAGCTGATCTGCATCGGCAATTTGAGGAGCACAGCACACCAGTACATCATCATCGCGATGAATGGAGTGACCATTCCTGTAGATGATATTTCTTTTGGCTTCACAAGACCAAATTTCTCTGAAAAGTATTTGTTCATTTTGAAAGGTGTGTCTACATCTTTAAACGTAGTTTTAGCATTTTCAAATTTGCTCATTAATGACTGGACAGACTCACTGTCTAGTGGTACTTGCAGATTATTCAACAATGTAGTTGTTGAATGTTGCAAACTTTCTACAGTCCTCTCTAGCATCTCTTGTGTACAACTAACACTTTTTGTTACATCCATTAAAGTCGTATTTGATGAAGAATACAGTGGGTACTAGTTTCATTTGGACGTTTCCCTCACGTAACGCGTGATTCACGCGTTGCGTGAAATTGTAGGTCACACTGTAGCCACTAGGTGGAAGCATCGTACTGAGATGCAGCTCAAAAGATTTTGGGATAATTCCATGTTTGACCACAACGTAGCTGCAATGGAGAGTGGCGCTGTTCATAGGCCATAGGTACTTCATTTGCAGCTGTGGTCGAGAGAGCTAGAGAGTGAGTGGAGAGAGGGACCGCTACGCCGGTCAATCAGATCAATGTTGTTTTTTTTATTGTTTCACAGTGGTTACAGTAGCCTACGTTCAACAGGATCAGTGGTTCTCAGCCTTTTGGGGGTCCCCTGCATATTTTTGATCTCTCCTGTAGCCTGGCTGGGTGGCTCCAAGTTTGAGTAGTTTGAGTTCTGCAAGTTCTGGTGAATGTAACAATCCACTCATAGCCCACGATCGCTACGTCCGTGCCAGCAGCCTGGACCCGATGCTGCTGGACTCACGAGCGGAGCAATAATGCACATCTGTCAGCAGCTGCTCTTGAAGGGACAGACTAGATGCTGATTTTGTTAACAGTGACTTTGTTGCATCCAAACATTTAGCATATCTGTCGGGTGCTGTCTCTTATCCGGTACAAAGTGGGAGATGACAGAACTACTTTAATCGAGGGAAAGCTACATTGTTGCGAGTTGACTCCGGCCGGCGTGTGCACATGCACTAAGCCTGGGAATATTCTCATATGTCCCGGAGTCATAGTTATCTCAAGGAAATTTAAATCGAATGCAACTGGACTTGGTTATTCGTCTAGGAAGACGTTTCACCTCTCATTGATTACAAGTTATACAACAAGTAGTTCCGACCAAGCAATCTGATTTTTTTTTTTTGACATTTAGAACGTGCTCAAATCAGCATTACAGCACGGCTGACTCATCACTGAAAATATTACTTCGCCATGTCATGTTGTTTACACATCTCCATGGCAACATGGACTTTTCCCCCTTTTATTTTCAGAAACGTCATTTATTACTCGTGAAAATAAATCTCAAACTACACTGACCTCCTGTAGGTTGTTCCTGACAGCTGCCACAGTCATATTTATAGAACAATTATGTTATTTTATTTTTTGTTAATATATTGTAAACTTCCCCGTTACAGCCGACTCGAGAGGATTGTCTCCCTCCCATGTGTGTAACGTTACAAAGTCGGAGAGACACGAGTTGTGATCGCGGTGAATATGTTTTTTAAAATATGGCCTGGAGCTGAATATTTCATTGGATAAAACGGAGGTGATTACCTGTATGTTTCTCTCTCTCTCTCTCTCTCTCGCTTGCGCCTTTTGGGCTTTTAAATAATCTGGAGTAATCGTTTGGCTTTCTCTATCAGCTGTGTCGGCGACACGGCGCTATAACTTCATTTACATGCAGAGTTTGCGGTTGTAGAAGCTACATCTGTGAAAGGAAAAAAACGGCATCTTTGTTATAACTTGGGCGAGTTTGTGCAGTGTTGATTTAGTTCGGGAAAGTCCGAGACCGCGTTAAAACATGAACGTCAGCTCAGAGTTCACTCATCTGGGACTAGAAAATCATTTCTGTTGCTAGGTCGTTACTAAGGTTCGGACTATTTGCTGTAGAGGTGAACTAGGTTCCATTACACATAGGAGTCTACTGACGTGACTGATTGTGTTTCAGTTATTAGTCAGACCCCATTTATTTCCATGGAAACGGGAAGCACACTCGCTAAAAACTTTAAATTTTGAGAGCAAAACGTCCATCAACATGAATATTTATTTAATTATACGCTTTATTTTGTTGGTAATTGTTGTATAATCGCAATATTACCCTCGAGGGTGTGCTTAAACGTAATTTGAGCACTTCGGTGATGCTTGCGGACCTCGGCGCAAGCGCCTCGGTCCTGACCGCATCACCGTCGTGCTCAAATGACGTTAAAGCACACCCTCTCGGGTAATATTGCTTAATTACAGTTGCATTCGATTTAAATTTCCTTGAGATAAGTGCACACTGTTCCTGCTGCTGTCAATTCGGTCATAGTTCATTTGTAACGTGTTTTCTTCATTCTTCATTAGGCTAATGTTAACACTAGAACCACCCAGATGGTCTCACACAGACGTTTGTGTTTTTCTTACGTAAATGACTTTGTTACATTAAAACTACAGGTCTCTCAGTCCGTGACTTTTCCATGTGTGATGGTTTCTGAAGCTTACAACTTACACAAATGAAACATTCGATTTCTGGGCATTTATACCTCGGGCCGACAATAGCTTATTTTTTTCTTCAATTATTGTTTTCATCTACAGTTATATTTATCATAATATGCCCAATTCGGGAGGGAGAGAGGGGGGAGAGAGTGCCGCGGTCAAGTTACATAATGTAACAGTTTCCAGAAAAATACAAAACAGGATATTTATTCATGTTACCCTCTGTTTAGGTAGATAAAGGTCTCAGTCACATTTGAATAAAAATAATGCTATTAGGCTTAAGGCTTTTTAAAGATAGGCCTATTTTATTTTTAATTCCATAATTCAGAGATGATTTTCACTTAATGAAATGAAACGAAACAATGAAGCCTACAGTTTTGTCCTCCGGCTTATGAAAAGTGTGAGGAGAGGTAGCTACTGTAAGAACCGGTTTTTCTAAGCTGACTGAACAGCTGTGTGAAGTTCTGTGGGGGGCAGGGCTGTAGCCTACTTTAGTGAAGTATCCAGTGGTTCCAGGGTGCCATTCCGAAGGGCCGCCACTCCGAACGTTTACTTTAATTTGTCGGAATGCCGACCCTTAATTATTTATGGGAAAAGGGTGCCATTACGAACCTGAAAGAAAGGGTGCCATTACGAACCTGAAAAAATCTTGAATGGTTTACGGCACGGAGTAAACAAGCGTAATTGTGGTGGTAGTGTAGTGGTCAGAGTATCTGCTTTTGACGCGGTGGATCAGGGTTCGACTCCCGGGGGAGATACATATTAACTGCGATTTTATTGGCCTCTACCTAACCTTTTTACTAAACTTAACCAACTCCTTTCTACATTGCCTAAACCTAACCAAAGCATAGAGCAAGGACATTTATTTTCAGCAGGAGTGCCGCGGCTGCATCAGACCATGGATGTAATGCATCAGACTCGCATCAGACTCGCACCTGGGTGAAACTTTGGAGGCGGAGGGGGAGGGGGAGGGGCCGGTCGGGCGCTGTCCCCGCGGCGCGTCGTGTCAAGCCGGGCAGGAAGTCAAACCACGAGAGAATCCGGTCAATTTTCAAAATAAAACACATTCGGAACGGCGGCCCCTCGGGAAGTTCGAAATGACGGACCTTCAGGAATTTTCGGACTGGCAGACCGTCGGAATGGCGGTCCTTCGGAATGGCGGTCGCCCCCCCCACAAACACACCTATTGGTCTAAGGTGCTAATGTGTCGCTGATGTGTCTATTAAGCTGGTCCTACAGACCGCTGCATATAAACCACACTGTAGCGATTTTCACCCAGCCTCGCTTTCAATAAAACACACACTAGCATTCTATAGCCTAATTGCAATCAGTGAAATATATGAAATCAATATAAAACACAATTTAAATATGAGAGTTGCTGTTGCTCTAGTTTAATAGCGCTGCAGCTGCATTTACCGTGCGCCCCTGTCTGTATGTGAACCTGTGTCTGTCTATGTGCAGGCAGAGATCAGAGATGGTGTTTTTTTAATAGGTAATCATGTTAGCGTTTCACCATCTCTCATCTCAACTCTCCGCAATATTCCATTGATAAATCACACCGGACCCAAGAATGGTGCGGACATGAACACACCTCATACTCCACCCCCAGAATGCCTCAGCACAGCACAACCATATATGGTCAGCACGTGCATAATTAAGTAGCCATGTGCTCTGTGGAGCGGCAACAAAGACAACACCCGGAATGATGCTTCGGCGGACCTGCCCTCGCTTTTGAGGTCGGTTGTGAGAAAAATGCCTACTGTCCAGACAACTGTGTTTTTTTTAAAGCACCCCTGCATTACACAAACACACACATACGGTATATATAGCCGCACATATAGGCTATAGCCTATCAGTGATCATAATAATGATGATAAGAGAAAATGCATTGTTCACTAAAACTGCACGTTGGCATCCCAGACTGAAATAAAATCTTTGCTTACAGTGAGACCTGCTCTACTAAGTGAACTATACCTTTCTTGCGTTACTAATGTTATTGTGTCTCGAGTGTTTCAGAGTCGGCCGGCTGTAAACCAGCTGACCCCGACTGACTTTTTTTTTTTGCGGTCACATCAGCACGGCTGCATCTTCGGTCGCGGCTGCTGTGGCATTTGCCCATATTGCCCTATGGCCAGTCCGTCCCTGTCACTGGTTGTTTGTGTTGTCTGTCAAAACATGGATGAATGAAACCCACACATCTTGTAGCCTATTTCTATCGAGGGAAAGTTATTTCAGGATATCCTGTTTTATCGCCCAGCCCGAAAGTGACATAGGCTATTGCCCGTTCATTCATGAGAAATCATCCAGCTACACTCTCAGTCAAACAAGGTGGGGAATGAACACTACTGTACAGTAGTTGGCTCATTTTAAAAACACACCGGCAGCATCGCCCACTGAGTTAGTTAACTGCTGTGTGGAAAACCACGCTGTGGTCCATAATCGCGGTGCAGATGGGTGTGTTTGGAGCTGACAAGAGGATCGATAAAAGAGAGTGAGACGTATAGCTGCCGTCGTTACATTTTTCTCATTGAAAAACTATACTGTATTATTATTATATTGCATTCCCCATTCGTGTTCACCGCTCCGTGCTGCTCTCTTATAGAGGCGATCTGCTGCTCACAGATGCCACCTGGCGGTTGTTTTGGCACATTGCAGCTTCTGGTGAAAACACAATTACTCCTCCACAAAAAATCCGCGTGAGCCTCCCGTGACTCACGCGTGAATCTCGCGTGAAACCGTCCAAATGAAACTAGTACCCACTGTACATTTTTGCCAGAAAAGAAGCAACACAGTCACTAGGAATGGCAGTTTTACATGGAATAAAGTCTGGTGAGTCCTCAATATTAGATGGCCTTGCCTCAGATGTATCTGCTGCACTGTGGTCATTAGCTTGGAAAGACACATTATCCATGAATGTTGTTGTGGACTGGTGGTCTCTATGAAGATGTTTGGAAAATGAATTGAAGTTGTGGTACATCCTCGCAACCATCTTGGCTGTAGATAATAGTCAAGTCCTGTCCATCTGATAAGGCATGTATTTCACGTAAATGTCAAATGAGTGTCTTTACTTCTGTAGATATTGACTGTCTGCACCTTGGACATATGTACATTCTCTTGTGATCTACTCTGCAGCCTGAAGCTTAGAGATGAGCTCTAGTACCTTGGATCTCCTCTTTGTTGAGATGGTCACTTCATAGATGTATTCAAAGAAGGTGAACACAGAGCTGAGTTGTGGTGGATAGGACAAGTTGCAGACCCAGTACAGCTTAAAGGGATAGTTCACCCAAAATTCAAATTGCACTCTATCTACTCACCCTCATGTGGACTAAGGGCTGGGAGAAGTTTCAGAGTTATCCATGGCTTCTCTGAGTTACAGGGGGTCTCGGCGTAGCAGTGCATGTCCATATAACGGTTGCAAATGGATACTACTTTTCTTCGTAACAAAAAGACACACCAAAAAATACCAACCACCACCAAATACCTCCATGCTGCTCGTATGTAATGTCCGTCTGGTATTGAAGCCCCGAAATGTGAAATTGTTCCGAAAAAAATTTAATAAGTCTATATTTCAAGCTTGCTTGTAGCGGAAGCTACAAATCTTGCACGATTTGCGCCGGTGTCAGTAATCGCACTGACGCCGGTGCAAATCTCACGGGATTTGGACGGACAAGGAAGAGGAGCTTCTGCTACAAACAAGCTTGAAATATAGACTTATTTAATTTTTTTCGGAACAATTTCGCATTTCGGGGCTTCAATACAAGAGGGACATTAAATACGAGCAGCATGGAGGTATTTGGATGTTTTTTGGTGTGTCTTTTTGTTATGAAGACAGTTGGTATCCATTTGCAACCGTCATATGGACATGCACTGCTACGCCGAGACCCCCTGTAACTCAGAGAAGCCACGGAGGACTCTGAAACTTCTCACAGCCCTTAGTCCACATGAGGGTGAGAAGATAATGAGTGCAATTTGAATTTTGGGTGAACTATCCCTTTAATCAAACAAAAGGTTAATAATTTTTTTAAGTTGCAAAATGTCCCAAGGGAGAGTATGTTGCTTGTCCAGTGTTTCTGCCTGCTGAGTTGATGTAGGATCCTGTTAGAGCTGCAACTAATGATAATTCTAGCAGGTCTATTACAACTGTGTATGATTGTTGTACTTATTGTTAATGTTTTCTGTTTTAACTGATTAAATGTCTAACAGTTTTACATGGTCTGTCCCTTTTTAATATTTAGAATTACAAATGCCTCATAGTTAACACATTAAATTGCAATAACACATTAAGTAGTAGTTTTTGGACATTTTAATTTACACATAATCAACATTTTATGTGTTGAAATGACACATTTTGTGTGTTAAATTACCTGACACAGTTTGTGTGTTACAATGGCTCACACATTTATTGTGTAAAACATGTGTTGAAATGACACATTTTGTGTGTTAAATCACCTGACACAATTTGTGTGTTAAAATGGCTCACACATTTATTGTGTTAATTTTGACACAACATGTGTTGTCCCTGAGCACACTCACGACATGTGTTAAAATTCTGCACAACATGTGTCATTTTTAACACATCTCTTCTTGCAGTGTGCCTAATGTGATACATTATGGAAACTGCATCACTTATATGTATCCCATCTTTTGAAATAAGATTTACTGTACAAAATTTGATGAATAAAACCAATGATCGTAGACTAGACTAGTCTTAAAATAGCATAGGCATCTGTGCTGTAAGAAAAAGAAAAAAAATCGAGAATCGAATCGAATCGTGACCCTAAAATCGAAAATCAAATCGAATCGAGGATTTGGAGGATCGTGACACCCCTAGTATTCATGTCTTCATTACAACCTGATCATAGGTTAGAAATGAAAAGTCTTACTTATTTCATGTAATATAATTCATAATGAGACAATTAAATAAAACCTCATTATAATGCTTTTAATCAGTAACACAATCAGAATCAGTAACATCATGACTTACCAACACATATTCTACTGTCCAATATCTTTGATCCTTTTCTACTGATTGTTACACTCTTTATATGTTAATTCACCTGTTAGCTTTGTGGCTTATCCCTAGAGGGCCACGGGACCAGGATATCAGAGTTTTGTGCATTTATACACATATACTTGATCTTTTCAATGTGGCTCTCTATTGCTTTGATGCCTTTGTCTTAAAAAACTCATTTAAAAGCCTGTCCTCTTTGTCATCATCTATTGTCCTCCTGTTCTTACCTTTTTTATCTTCAGTCGTTGTAATTGCTGGTGACTTAAACATCCACGTAGATGTTGTCACCCGACATGTATCAGGCCCTGCTCATTTATTATCTTTGGTTTTAAGAGACATTCTTATCACTGATCATCTCTGACTTCTTCTTTAGCTTTGTGCTCGGTGTGAACAGGCTTCCTCATTAGCGGGAATTTTGTGCTCACACCTTTAATGACATGAGTGCCTCAAGATATTGCTCATTATCTGCGGAGTCTGGCGAATCTTTAGACTTGCTTTCAAACACTAATGACTTAGTTAACTGCTTCAATGATATGTGCTTTACATAACGATGCTCCTCGAAAATGTTTATCTAAATCCAATTCATCCACTCCATCACCTTGGAATCGCTGAGAGAATCATGGAAAAGGGAGCGAAGCGGATTGCGAGACAGTGGAGGAAATCAAAGCTCTCAGTGCACTATGAGCATATGAAATTTTTATTACAATCTTACAACAGTGGAATTACAGATGCAAAAAAGCTTTTTTTTTTTTTCATCACCTCAAAGCAGCACCAAGCCTAGTTTCATATTTTGGACCATTGATCAGTTAGTCAGCTCTTTTTTTCTCTCAAGTGTCCCAATTCATTAAAAAGCAGATCTTTAACCTTCTTACAATTGTGAATCAGTGAATTCTCCTCCCCACTTCTATGTTTAACTTGGTTTGTCCTTTTGAAGAGATGTGATATATACCTGTTGTTTTCTTTGTTATTTCAGTGGCTTCAGATGCTGTTTCCCCATGTCTGCTGTCAATCACACCGTTGTTCATCTTCTGGATGTATTAGAACTGTAGAATGATTTCAAAGTTTCCATTTACAATCCACTCATCCATCTATCCATTGGCTGGAGCCAATGTGGGGTACACCCTGGACAGGACACCAGTCCATCAGTGGACTTTCATTCACCAAAGAGACTCAAATCAGTTGTTGTCTTAAAGGTACCATCCCGGGCGGCTGGATTTACTGGACTAACGATTTCTTTTTCGAATCGCACACCCGCCCCTCCGTCCAATCAGGAATCACAAAAACCACGCCCCCATTGCTCGGTGTTCATTGCAGCCGGAGACTGTTGTATGTATTGCACCACAAGCAGGGCATCAGAGCGGCTACAGCAGGCTGCCACTGTCATGTTATTCTATGGGACAGACAGCACTGAGCTTGCTTTTGAACGGTAAAATATTAAAAAATAAATTGTACAAAGGTACATTTACAACTGTTACTGAATTATTGTACAAATGTCAGTTCTCAAACAAAAGGCAAGATCTTTTTGCTTCAAGGTTTTATTTGTCAAGATTAGCCTGCCCTACAGTAAAAATACCTACATAAAATAAAAAGAGGAGTAGAGCAATATATTAAGTGGGAATATATAGGCTATATTTAAGCATCAAAGATGTTCGATCAAACCCACATAGTTTTAAACAACGTTCAAAACACACACAGCCAGCACAACTAAGCACAAAGCCCGCTAGCTTAATGCTAACGTATAATGCAAAACCTCATAGACGGGCTAACAGAAATTAGCCCGCGGCAACCGACAGTAAAGCTGCATAAAAAATAGCAGCATACATAAAATAAAAGAGGAGTATTAAGCGGTAATATACATATTTAAGCTTCAAAGATGTTCAATCAAACCCACATAGTTTTAAACAACGTTCAAAACACACACAGCCAGTATCACAACTAAGCATAAAGCCCGCTAGCTTAATGCTAACGTATAATGCAAAACCTCATAGACGGGCTAACAGAAATTAGCCCGCGGCAACCGACAGTAAGGCTGCATAAAAAATAGCAGCATACATAAAATAAAAGAGGAGTATTAAGCAGTAATATATATATTTAAGCATCAAAGATGTACATAGTTTTAAACAACGTTCAAAACACACACAGCCAGTATTACAACTAAGCATAAAGCCCGCTAGCTTAATGCTAACATAATGCAAAACCTCATAGACGGGCTAACAGAAATTAGCATTGTGGCAACCGACAGCCAATAAAGCTGCTAAAAGCTGTTTTAATTCTGGCTTTAGCACTGTTAACACGTCACAGTTTAATCCAGAGTCTGTGGTCAGTTTATAACCTTTGTTAGGAAATTTGCTCCGTTGTTTGGGAGAAGTGCAGAGTCTGTGTGAGCCCCCAGTACAGGGACCATGGCAGCTGTCACAGCAGCAGCAGCAGCAGCAGCAGCAGCCACTCCACTGAGCTGATCTGCCGGGCGACCTCAGCAATCCCGAGGGAGAAAACGAGCCAAGTAACTTCTGACGGTCTTTCATACTTTCAATAAAAGTGTTAGGTTTTTGGGTGGTGGTTGATTAGGAGGTGCAGTTGGAGGTTGGATATCCGGCTGGTCCTTTAGCTGTGCCATGATGAATTCCTAGCTTTCTAGCTGCTGGCTGGCTGGCTGTGATGTACTGTGAAAAAGTGTAGCTACAATCAAAGTGCTTGCATACTAGCAGAACAGCGTGCACGTTGACTGACAGACGGGCCATCCAACCAAAGTTGAACCGAGACTAATTTGATTGGTCGGCCAAATTTTAGTCCCTACTCCTTACACAGATGACCAAATTTCGTCATTGATATGTCAAACCACTAATAGCATCAATTACTGTCTAATACTTAACCGATATACTCAGATTTTTATATTTTTGCCACAAAATGAGCCGCCCGGGATGGTACCTTTAATCAGGAATGTTATATTTGAAAATGTTCATTTCATAACTGTCAACAGTAACCTGATGAAAGCTGATGCAGGTAAATGCTTAATACTGGTTCTGTTTGATGTAAGTGATTAGTCTTGTCATTATTATTGACAGGTTGAGAGCATGTGGGTTGGTTTCTCTGGGACTGCCCTAAAATGCTTCTCATTATAACTTTCCATCAGTATAATCCTTATTATAAGCCCAGAACACACTCGTGGCCAAGTTGTGCCTGCTCTTGGCTCTCCAGCTCAGCATGTGCTGCCCAATTTTAGCATCCATCCAATCCACAGTATGCAACTTCTGCAACAGGGGTGACTGATGACATATTGTGGTATCATGAGACTTGTTGTCTTTACCATCATGGCTGCCAGATTCTCCAAGTTCAGATTCATTCAGTGCATGCGCGTCGCCAGACACTTTTTACTGGGGCACGTGCCCCAGTAAACATGCGCTGTGCCCCACTGTAAATTCTCAATAAAATTTCATGAATGAGTCCATTTTTCATCACAGAATAATATCCCTCCCCCTGCTGCTCTACCTTCCACACACGTCGACCTATGGCTTGTGTAGAAAGTGCGTAAACGTGGAGACGTACAGCGCGATGGAGAGAGAGAGAGAAAAAAATGGATCATACAGTAGGCTGTACAGCGCACACTGCACACCAGCTGATTCGCCGGTCCTGAGTGAAATATGCAAGTTAGTCAGATAGCCTAAATAACAACATGTCCCAAACCAAAAGGTGGCAAAGACTGATGAGTTTTGTTTTATTTTACCGGACTATGCCGACGCTGAGAGTGACAAAGTGACAGCTGACGCTCTCTCTCTCTCTCTTTGTGTTTCAATCAATCAATCAATCAATCAATCTTTATTTATAGAGCACCTTTCATACATGGGAATGCAACACAAAGTGTTTGTGTGTGTGTGCGCGCACGCGTGTGTGTCTGTGTGTGTGCGTGTGTGTGTCTGACTCAATTGGATCTTCTTGAGGTGAAGGGTTGTACAGATCGCTGAACATTTTTCAGATGGGTTTAAAAGTCTGCACTTGTGGTGCTGTGTGCCTCTTGCTAGTGTTATTATTAATAACTTATTTTTGTTGTGAATATCAGAATATATTTGACACATTTGGGAGCTTTTGAACTACTGCTCCCTTCTCATTTTCTTTAAAAACTGTCCAGTATCCAGGTATTTATTTCACAGTCACACTGGTTGAATTTTTGGCTAAAAAGCTACTGAATCGATTTCAAGTCACTGAATTGTATTGGATCTTATCTTTCTAAATGAACCAGTATCTCCTTGAATTGTATTGGCAACCACAAATCTTGATTCAAATTGAATCGTTGTTTAAACAAATACTACCCTATATAATTCTATTCTATTCTATATAATTCTTTTTGATGAAGGACTTGATTAGGCTATATGTTTTAATGAAATTTGATT